>NC_083099.1:92735973-93039615 GCF_949774975.1 Lagenorhynchus albirostris | reverse complement strand
GTTTATCCTAAGCTGATGCCACTGAGAAACACCAAAGTAGAAACACACAAACCTACCCTGACCAACTTTAGGACAACCAACCTGTTTGCAGGACACTGGAGGTACATATGGATCCAAACATTTTTTTAAATCATGAACCTCAAGACAAATCTGTTTCGTTAAATTTTTTTTTTTTTTTTTTAATATTTGTGACTGCAATTTTGAAGCACCTTCTGTAGAGGGAGCAAGAGGCCTTTGGTATATGAACCATCAAGACTGAAAAAACTTTTTCATTTTTATTTCTCCTAACTAGTTCGAACGAAAAGAACTTTAAGGGCTTTTCTCTGTGCCCACTGCAAGAAGACATTTTGAAAAACCTAAAGGTTTTCAAATTTCAACTATATATCTGAGTCTCTAGGAAGTTCAGAGATGAAAGAAAAAATCTCTCCTAAGATTTTTCAAGTGTGTTTTTATCTGTCTTTGAAGACTTTTTTCAATACCGATTTTTGAATTCTTGTTTGTTTGAGCGACCTTGGAATTCAAATGACAGTTTATGGTGAAATGAAAGCACAATGATACAGTGACAGGAAGTCCACTGTCACCACCCAGAGCACAAGCTAATAACCTTATTAATAACTTAAGGGTTACACCTACCACGGTGTAACCTTGGAAGATGTACATCCCAAATGAAGGCCAGTGAGTACACGGACTGCAAAATGGTGATTTGATGGGAATTACAGCAGGGATTTCAAACATTACCTTTTCATAAATTCTTATAAACATGGATATAAATTTAGCTAACTCAAGGGCCAGAGTGGGTTCTGTTAGCAAAAGAAATGAGAAAAATACACATCCTTTCTATGTCCTACTATATTGTCATGTACAAGGAATTCTTTTTCCTTTGCAATTTAAGCATATACTGTATAAAAGAAAAAGACTTACTGACCAAATATTCAACAACCACATCAATGTCAGGAATGTTCTATCTGCCTGTTGCAGCTTAGTTCCAAAGATTTAAGAGTTTTCAAAGAAGCACTGCACTATGACACAAGAATGGGTGATTTGTGAAACCACATTTGTTCTGGCTGATTCTATATTTTATCTTCAATGATAAAGAATTTAATCAGGGTAGCTTCCCCCTACTCTTTAGCTTTGCTGCAAATCAACAGATGGAGTATCCTGAAGAAAATGAAAAGCAAAGCTTATCTAATATTTTATGGAATTATAGGGGCTTACTGCTAAAACTTACTAGTCGCAGGTAATTAGCTTAAATGGATTTTAGTGAATTATACTAGAAGTGAAGAAGGGCTTCGAGTGGCATTTGTTGCGTATCTAAATCTGAAAAAAAATGCCTAGATACCTTATCACCATTTTAATACAGTTCTAAAGAGTCATATTTTATCTTATTATATTTTAAAGCAAACTTTTTATATTAGCATAATATTCTAGTTAAAAATAAGCCAATTTATAAGAATATCATTCCAGTGCACTTTATTCAATATTATATAAATTTTTATACAAAATTGATCTTATTCAATTCTGAAGGGAAAAATAAAAGCAATTTCTATCATGTAAAAAAGGGAATGTAAACTATGAACTTTGGGTGGTTATGTATAAATGTAGGTTCATCATTTTTAACAAATGTACCACTATGGTGGAGGATGGTGAAAATGAGGAAAGCTAGGCATGTGTGGGAGCCAGGGGTATATGGGAAATATCTGTACCTTCTCCTCAATATTGCTATGAATCTAAAATGGCTCTAAAAAAAAATCTTAATAAAAAAATAATAAATAAGGAAGGTACAAATAGATGAAGAATTTGTATATAAAATACCAAAAGGGAAAAACTCAATTTATGTAAATAATTACATTGTTTGTAATTACATGCGGGATTTTTTTTTTTCCCTTCACAAACTCATTCAAAAAGTAGGTTCAGTTTTACTTGCAACTAGATAAGTGGTAAAAATAAAGAATTTTCATTAGCAATCATGTATGTTTACTTTTGGTAGTGGAGAAAATATCTCACGGGACATAGGAAAATGTTCAGTCATTGATTTAGCTCATGGGAAATTTTTAGGATACCAGAGGAATAAAATAGATCAATTTTATTTGCCTGGTTCCACATTAAAACTGCCAAGTAAACCATCCCACCATTTACACCAGTACTTCATTCCCTTTATATTATCATCAGACATTCACAGAGTGTTCTACACTGCGGCTGTCATTCCTGAATTAATACACTGGTAATGCACAAGGACACATAGTCTTAAAGATACACAGCCATCCTCCCCACAGCCTTCGCCTCTTGTTAAATTCAATGTGTGTTATTTAAACTTTAATGAGGAATACATCCACTATCTGCACGTGCACACTTGAAACAAACCAAGAATATATTTTCTAATGCTCTTAATTAGTGATTTTTGCATTTTGAAGATGAAGGCTCACAGATACAATCCTCTACAGCCTTCTACATTCCTGGTGTGAGAGGCATATGATCAGAGGGGTGACCTTCTGCATATCCCACTGGTTTTTCCTACATAACATACCTCAAACATTACCCTTACCAAGTACTTTTCTTTCCTTCATTTGAGCAATTCCTGATACCTTGATTAGTTCAACTTTTCCAGAAATAAAGCAAAGTAGAAATATCCATCTTTACTGTCTATAGATGAACCTCCTGTGACATCCCACAAAACAGTAATTTTCTTTGAACTTTCATCTTTTATATGTATTTGGTAAGTGTTCATACATTGACAGTGTGTTTTCTATATATTCATCTATGTCTTTCTTCTATTTCTGTCTAATTGCAAAATGCTTAAGGGCAGACCCTGAGTCAACCAAGGCTTGGCATGGTGTGTGTCCCACGAAGCACTCACAGCTTTTAGACAAAAAGAACAAGAGGCTATTAGAGAAATACATGACCAAACTGATACGGGAAAGAAAATCATTTTTAGGATACTTTCATAATGTAGAAAAATATTTAAAATATATTATGTTGCTTGCCTTCTACATGTAAAATCTTATTTAATAATCTCTGAAAGCAAGGCTTTGAAAAATATCTTTTATTAAAACCGAATCTTCAGAGCCTGCCATATACATTAGTCCATATTTCTTGTACTAACTATCCTAACAGGCAAAACACCCAACTTCGAGAAATCATAGCCCAGAGAAGTGGTAACACAAAATCTAGCTGTATTTGAAATGAGGATTGCCCGTGTGCCACCTGTAAGCCATTTCCCCAGCATCTCAAGAGTGGGTTTTATAAATATACATACTAATTTTGAGGATTCTTTCATGACATCCAGAAGAATCAGTGTGGTATATTATTAGGCTGAATATAAGCTTTAATTTTAAGTTTTCACTTATAGTTTAAGTATAGTTTATACTTTAAGTATAGTTTTCACTGACTTGTTTTTAAGCTGGAGAAATAAATTTGAGGTTAATTTTTAAGTTAACTTATTCAAGGGCAATATTCATTTCTAACACTTTTAGGGGACTGCTTTAGAAATCAAAAAGATAGATGTTGAGGAAACTCCTTTTTTTTTTTGAGAATCTAATTTCCCAATACATGTTGAACATTAAAGACTTCACGGTGATATTAAATGTGGCAGTACTTATAATCGCCAATAACTGGACACAACACAAATGTCCCTTAGTAGAGGGATGGATAAACAAACCATAGTGTGTTTTACAATGGAATACATACTCTGAGCAATAAAAAAGGAACAAACTATTGATACTCTTGACAACCTGGATGAATCTCAAATTCATTGTGCTAATAGAAAGAACCCAAACTCAAAAGGCTCTATACTATATGATTCTATTTATATGACCTTTGGGAAAAAGCAAAATTATATAACACAAATCAGATTGAAAATTTCCAAGGGTTTAGGGTAAAGTTGACACAGGCCTGGGGGGTGTTTTTGGAGTAAAGGAACTGTTTTCTATCTTGACAGTGGTAGTGAATACATGACTGTGCGTTTACCAAAACTCATAAAACTGTACATTAATAAAGCAGGGTGAATTTTACTGTATGAAAATTATGCTTTAATTTAACAACTGGAAAATTTTCATTTTAAGGTTGAAAATTCATTTTAACTCATTTAAGATACTGCAGATTAGCACCTTTCACAAACAAATATGCTTAATATCCCTAGTGGCCTTCAAATAACTTATCTAATTCTATTTGAGCCTACAGAGAAATGTGGACAGAAACAAGGAATGCTTGAATATGGTGGAATATGTCAAGATGCTCTCACTTAATGTGAAAATAGAATCTCATTCTAACCCTATGCATTTTCTATGAACAGATCAATATGTTCATGGAGAAGTGGAGAATATATAGCAAATTATGCCTCTATGGGACAAAAAAGAGACAGTATAAGGAATATAATTTAGATTGCATATCTAAATAGAATCCAATGGCTCACAATTCTGTGTAAGGCTACCTAATTATTTGTGATCATAAATCAGTTGTATGGTAAATTACAAGTAACAGATTTGTCAGACTAGTGGGATTAGTGTTAATATCAGTATTCATCTTAGATTTTAGTCAGAGAAAATGAAAGATTAGTGGAATTAGTTGCATTCCCACACCCAGATTATAGCCATCCGCCAAATGCCATTTTCCCACAAATGATGAGAGAGGGATTCTATCTGAATTTAGAAATTATAATACTAAAATAAAAAGGAGAAAAATAATACCCATAGTATTTATTTTGTACCCTTTCCACACACTATTTCTCTTTCTGTTGAGACTAGTTTAAAATGATATGCTTGCAGCCCTCAATTCTTGTCATCAGTGTGTCAACAAGCAGGTTCTAGGGATTTACCACAAGACATTAGAAAACCTACGTTAGGATGGTCAAGCTGCTTCACGGGAGATGTGAACAAAATTTATAAATCAGTAAGAATATGCAGAAAAAATAAAGTCTGAGTTTCAAATACTGAGTCATATCAATAGGTCAAAACCAAATGCACAAACATTTCTACATGATACACAATGAGAGAAGAATGCCATAGTGATCATAATGAATAAATTGAAAAGATGGACCCATCCCACACTATCCCATACACATCATGTCAATTGTAACTTACAAAGGACTGCCATCTTCAATATTAGTTCACCTTTCTATCTACCCAAGGTAAAACAAGTAAAACTAGTGCAACATCTTGACAAATCTTGAAAATATTTTAAGGTATTTGAATGAAAGCTGGTTCAAAAATTAACAAAAGAGCATCACTGTTCATTCACTAGGGTTAAGAAAAGAGTAGCTCTTAATTACAGCTTGATCTTCCATTTAAAGTTCTCTACCATATTTTCTTTAAATCAATGAAATTAATTTCTTATCATTGAACATAAACAGGATTAATGTAAAACTGAAGTGTGTATTGTCTATACAAACCCTCAGGTGAACAATAACAGAACATGTTACCCTGCTCTTTTGCCATTAAGCATAAACAATGAAGCCCGGTATGCACAGTATGTAAGATGAAAATTTTCCATCAAGCTTCTTTCTCTTAAGTTTTTAAAAATTACAATGTGATGTTTGCTTTAATACTCCTGTGGCATACTGCTTTTATCTCTTCTTTCTGTTTTTCACTCCCCAGTCAAAAACAAAGCAAAACAAAACAAAACTTCCCTTCTCCCATGAATTTGACCACCATTTCAGTCAAACTGGTCTCGTTTTGTCTTTTGCACTTTTCTATCTACAGACCATTTTGGCCACTATTTATTTAAAAACAACCACTCTCACATACACGCGGGCACAGATGCTGATGCTGTTTGGTGGTGTGGACCTCTTAGATCACTCACTGGAAGGTGGCAGTAGTTGAGGGTGCATTCACAAATCCACATTTCTAGTTTGTTTTAGATTATGATAATAATAGATAACGTTTATTATAATTTTTACCACACAGAAATGTTCTAAATACGTTTTCTACAATATGAACATTTCAGGGGTAAATGATATAGTTTTTTAAGGTGATATTTTCATATATAAGTTCCTATATTAGAAAAAAACTTCTAGGATTACATTTATATGTCTAAGAGTATAACAAATCTAATTAAATTTGGGCACTGGTCATGTAGAAATCATTTTATCAGCTTTAGATAGTACCTACTAAAGTATTTACTTGAATATAATATAAAGGTGAAAGCTTAGATGGTATGTCCGACTGTCCCCTCAACATCACTATTCGGATGTGTGTGTAATCGGCACCGAAACTCAACAGATCCTTAAGTCTTAATTTTACCACCCCTGCCCCCTTCCCACCCCTGCCCTTCTCCAATTTCCCTCCCTCTGGTAAATGGCACCAACCCATTCACCCAGTTTCGTTAAGCAAAAACCTATATAAAAATCAATCATCCCTATTTATTGTACCTCACAGACATCTGATTTATTAACAGGTACTGTTGGATCAAAATACAACCCAAAGTGGACTGTGTAACTCCATCACCATCACCCCAAAGCCCTGACCATCTCTTACTGGTTCACCACATCAGACGACTACACTCTCCATTGGTCTCACTTCAGCTGTCCTAAAGACAATTCATGTAGCAGCCAGTGACCCTCTTTAAAAACACAAACCAGCATCATGTCATCATGTTGATCAAAACCTTCGATGGCTCCTAAAACTAACCAAACCAAAGTTCTTATCATGGCCTTAAAGGCAATATATGATTTAGCTCCTATATACCTTATTCAACCCCAGCCCTACTGTCCCTCTTGCTGTTCTCCAGATAAGCCAAAGGGATTCACTTGCCTCACTGTCTAGCTTTTATGCTCTTCACCTAGGCAGTCTCATGGCTTGCTCCCTTCTTTCAGGTTTCTGTTCAATATTACCTTTCCTAATGACCTCATCTGAAGTATAAACCTCCCTATCACTGAGTATCCCTTTCCCTGCCTTACTTTTCCTTCTAGCACTTACCACTACCTGACAATATACTATGGTTATTTGTTTACTTGCTGTTCTCCTTAACTAGAGCACAAATTCTAATGAGGATGGGATTTTATCTTGTTCACTCTGACTCTCCAGTCAGTACGCAACTGAATGAAAACAGGATAGTTAGGCAAAACCTGGATACTCTATTCACTGAGCTTAAACTATTAGCACCTTATCTGTTTAGAAAAAATCTATAACAACGATCAACACCACCACCTCCAACAACAAAACACCCTTTTTACAAAAATATTAAGTAATATTGATTCACATGTATTTGAAAGTTTAAGATTAATATGTCAAAAGTACAAAAGGTCCATTTCTAAAAGACAAGGAACAAGAAAAATATTCTTCTAAAAAATGACATTCCTCAGCATTCCAGAACATTATCTTACCTGAAGTAATTATTCCATTATTAGAGTAATTCCTTTGCTTATTGGCCAACATCTTGTGTTAAGTAAAGTAAGTATTTTTAACTGTTTCAGGTTTCATTTAATTTTGAAAAATCAAATTATTTCAAGATAAAAATAATTTAGTAAAAATTGACACTACAATAAAAATAATCCACATAGATTTTTTTCATTCTTCCCCTAAAAAAATTATGATTACCCATATTTCAAGCTTTTAAGAATTTATATTTATAGCTAAGTGTCAATCATCTTAAGTAGAAACCATTTAGGAAAAAAAATAAGTAAACCTATATGCACTAGTACAGTTTCAGCTTACTTTTATGACAGAATATGCTTTCAAAATAAATTCTATATTCTTCTAGGTCTCCAGATACATTACACAATAAAAGTCATATAATTGCAGTCATACTGTTTTACAAGAAAGAAAACACTATCAGAGAGTAGCCTCTTCCACCAATTTAATGGGAATCAGAGTAACATCAAATAATTTAACAATTATACTTCAGTAAATATTAATAACAACACAGTATAGCTTGAAAGGTAAATATTAGCTTTGACATTACTGAATTCAACACTGGGGCTCTCAACATTTGTGAGAACTATCAAAGGCTACGATGGGTAGCAATCTGTTATTTTGCTTTGGCCTAATTTTGAAACATGTACTAAGACGCTGACACGGAAACAATACACTTGAACATCCAACATCCCTATTTCCCTGAGTGACATTTTGCTAAGACCTGTATTCTATGCCTCTCCAGAGCTGAAGATCTATTCTCATTGTACTCTGGTTATACACTCTAATGAAGGTGAAGTAGACCAAACAAAAAAACAAACAAAAAACCCAGAGCAGTAATCCAAGTTATACTGGCTTCAAAAATGGGATGCAACCAACCAATTATAAATGAGCATTCAAGTTGCCAAGTATTCATATGTAATTAATACTACAAATGAGTACCCCTTAAAAAAACACTGCATGGAACCTAAAAGGTTGAAGCTCAAGAGAATTTTAGAGATCATTTAAGATAAACAGATCCCTTCATTTATCAGATGGAGAAAGTGAGGCCCAGAGAAGTTACCTTGTTCAAAGACAGACAAATATTAATACCGGAGTCACGTCTGGTACCAAGTCTGATTTTATTTTAATGGTCACTTCAGAATTCCATGCTGGTTCCATGATAAATATAGTACAGCATAAATGATTAAGAAAAATGCTTATTAAAATATTAAGTGACAAAGGAGAGCATGAAATTATCTCTACAATGTAATCTAAATCATGTAAAAAAAAAAGGCTAAAAAGAAAAAACAGTCAGAATGTTAAAACTCTGGGGAAAAACTGGACAGCTACATGTAAAAGAATGGAATCAGAACACTCCCTAACACCATACACAAAAATAAACTCAAAATGGATTAGAGACCTAAATGTAAGACCAGACACTATAAAACTCTTGGAGGAAAACATAGGAAGAACACTCTTTGACATAAGTCACAGCAAGATCTTTTTTGATCCACCTCCTAGAGTAATGGAAATAAAAACAAAAATAAACAAATGGGACCTAATGAAACTTCAAAGCTTTTGCACAGCAAAGGAAACCATAAACAAGATGAAAAGACAACCCTCAGAATGGGAGAAAATATTTGCAAACGAATCAACGGACAAAGGATTAATCTCCAGAATATATAAACAGCTCATGCATCTCAATATTAATAAAACAAACAACCCAATCCAAAAATGGGCAGAAGACCTAAACAGACATTTCTCCAAAGAAGACATACAGATGGCCAAGAAGCACATGAAAAGCTGCTGAACATCACTAATCATTAGAGAAATGCAAATCAAAACTACAATGAGGTATCAACTCACACCGGTTAGAATGGGCACCATCAGAAAATCTACAAACAACAAATGCTGGAGAGGGTGTGGAGAAAAGGGAACCCTCTTGCACTGTTGATGGGAATGTAAGTTGATACAGCCACTATGGAGAACAGTATGGAGGTTCCTTAAAAAACTAAAAATAGAACTACCATATGACCAAGCAATCCCATTACTGGGCATATACCCAGAGAAAACCATAATTCAAAAAGACACATGCACCCCAATGTTTATTGCAGCACTATTTACAATAGCCAGGTCACGGAAGCAACCTAAATGCCCATCGACAGACGAATGGATAAAGATGATGTTGTACATATATACAATGGGATATTACTCAGCCATAAAAAGGAATGAAATTGGGTCATTTGTAGAGACGTGGATGGATCTAGAGACTGTCATACAGAGTGAAGTAAGTCAGAAAGAGAAAAACAAATATCGTATATTAACGCATATATGTGGAACCTAGAAAAATGGTATAGATGAACCGGTTTGAAAGGGCGGAAATAGAGACACAGATGTAGAGAACAAACGTATGGACACCAAGGGTAGAAAGCCGCAGTGGGGGTGGGGATGGTGGTGTGCTGAACTGGGCGATTGGGATTGACATGTATACACTGATGTGTATAAAATGGATGACTAAGAAGAACCTGCTGTATAAAAAAATAAAATAAAATTCAAAAATTCAAGAAAAACAAAACAAAACAAAAACTCTGGGCATTGATATCTGGGGTACGTAAATGCTTATATTTATGTATTTGTTTTATTTTTTTCTTTTATATATTTTCCATATTTTCTACAATGAACAACTGCTACCTATATGTCAGAATAAAAAACAAAATGGAGAGATAAACATGCCATTAAAAGCCAGCACTTGTAATTTTAACTATGGTTAATTTGCAGCATGCAAAATAGAAAACTAATTTGCTGTTAAGGATGCATTGTTAAAGTATTTCCCTGGTTAAGTAAAGCAACTGCATTGTTTGAGGGAAAATAATCAAGAGTAAATGGGGTGAAAGTATATCCAGGTACACATACAAACTGAAGTGTTAGAAAAATATCAATAAAAGGCATTTTACTGTGAATTTGTTGTTCTTTACTTATAGAAAAACAAGCACTTAACACTAAATATAGATGAAGCAAATGGTGACCTCTGCCTTTTATCCCACTTGCCAATATGAATTTAATAAACAGAATGTAAAATTTTAATCTCTAATTAGCAAGATTTCATGTACTTCGTTTTTTGATGTTCTCTGAATTAGAGGTAATTGAGCTTAGATGTTTTAATCACATATACAAATACCCAGAGTTCATTTGGTGCTACAATATCATATGTTATTACTGATGTACAACCTACTACACAGAATATAGATATTTGCTTCTAACTTCTATGTCTGCTACATATCTGCCAGCTCCAGGAAAAGTGGCCACTAAAGAATGGTCCAATGCTTAGTTTCCCACTGCCCCCTAAATGATGTCAAATTTCATACTCATGCTTCTTCTCATGCACACCCCTTCCCAATTGTGCCCATCCTCCATGACTCAGGAAATTTCCATCTTCTCTATAAGACATCCTTGACTTACAAAATCTATAATAGTGTATTCTCCAAGCTTATATAAAAACTAACAAGTTGGATGCATACAGTTTAGTGCATAATGTTCTCTTGTGATTTCATGTACGTTAACTTTATTTTAAAGTAGATGGTAAATTTCTTGGGAGCTGGTATCTAGCTTATCATTCTTTTGCATCCAGTGACCAGCAGAGGAAGGAGTGAAGATGCTCTAAGACTTTCAGTTAGAAATGAGGACCTTAGCAGATGATAAAGTCAATCCACCAAGCGACCAAGTACTATCAGTATACTCATTAAACAGCAAACAGTAAGGTGTTAAGGGAGAAGCAGAGATTACGAGAAAAGGTTTTTGCCCTTAAAACCTTATAATCTTTTTAATGTGGAGAGGCACTTTAGTATTAGAAAACAGTAGAGCAAAGTACATAATTAAATGTGTAGAAAATAAACTCTAGGAGGAGGAATGAGAATCAGTCTTACTACATTATGACTGAAGTCACAGAAGTTTTCATACAGAAATAGAGCCTGAGACATGGATCTTCAGAATAAAGATTCTGAAAACTTGGTGCACAGGAGGGAACAGCGTGAAAGACTCATAAAACCAGGAAAAAAATCAAGACAAGATTAGAGGGCAAGCATTAGAATTCCTGAATGATATTTTAATTGGGTAAAATTCTGTGGATCTTACTGATATAGCAGGAGAGCACAGAATTAATTTAGAAGGAAAGAAAGAACAATGTTGGGCTTTGAGTAGGAAAGTGATCTGGGGAAAGCAGAATTTAAATTAAATCAGCTACCTGAATAAAATATACTGGAGGAAAGACAGGTAGCCTGATTTAATATAGAGTAGGGAAATGGCCATCAGGAGACTTGGTTTTATCCAGGTTTGATTTGGATAGACACTATCCCTTAACTGTCTGATATGCTTCTTGTGTCCCCATTTTTTCAAATGAGACACCTAGTTTAACTCATTTTTCTAGCTTTAAAATCCATTGATATTCCATTCTGAGATCATATCATATGATCAGGTAGAAGGCTCTTTCAGTTGTCCCGTTATAAGCCAGAACTAGGGCAATGGGGAAGATTAGCTGAATATGAAAAACTTTAAAAGAACAATCAACAGGACTTAGTGGCGGAATGGATTTGAGAAATGAGAAAACTGGAGGAACCAAAGATTATTTTATCATGTCAAACTGGGTAGTGGGGTAAATGTGATACCTCTAAGGAAGAGGCATGAATTGGAAAGGAGAGCTCATTGCGCTACCTGAGCCTCTTCTTGGATGCAGGGAAGACTTAGCTTTTTCTCTGTTGCTTTATGTGTAATCTCAGAGTGTAGGTAAGTCTCAAAAATGCTGTAGTTATCAGCAAGGAATCAGAAAGGATCTCGATTTCTGGTACTTTAGTTTAAAAATCCAGCTGGTTCATTTTTATTGATGCATATTCACCCCTGTACTTTCTGTACTAAGAACCTCAAAACCACTCTTTATAACAACTTTATGCATGTACAGTTGATCTCCAGATTCAGTAAAACTCACTTGATGCTGGGGAGAAGGGTGGCAGCTGGAGGGGGAGGAGAAAGCCGGGGAGGAACATCATATTCTTCACTTCCCAGGTGACCATTGGAAAAGACCTGAAAGGAAATCAAAGGGTTAGTTTAGAATTTAACTTCTGGAGGACCTTAAAACAGTAACAGTTCTTAGACAATCTATAATTTTGAAGAGAATATATAATTTCAGTTTATTTGAACAAGTGAAATATCATCTAATTTACTTAGGAGTTAGGAGCACCATCGTGATTATTTACTACCGCCCGAAAGTAGCACCATTTTTTATGTGAAAAGATAAAATACAACCTGATTCAACCTCTCTTATATTGAGAGGAGATGCTATAATTTCTATAAATCATATAGATAGCTAGGTAAATAGTAAAAGTCCCCAAACATGATCAGTTTTTATTGAAAAGCTAGCATTCTCTGTAAGGATTCAGTAAAGAAGAAAGCAGCACTGGTGCAATTCTTATTTCAATTCCTCCCAAATAAAAGTGTTCTAAACTATCTCTCTCTGGGGTTAACAGAACATTTCTAAACTTCTTGATAAAACAATGCATGAGTATAATCAGAAACGCCTTTGTTCTTTCAAGGCCGAAGCTTTAGCCCTACTGGTAACTAGAGACCTGGTCTGGCTTTCAGAGTGCAAGCAATTTTAAATATAATTTTTGGTGTGTGAACAACACAAACCAAAATTGTTACCTTGCTCATAAGGTACCATAGAGAGCCAGTGTTTACTCAGAATTCAGAAATTCTGGTTTCCAGATTGCTCAGTTACATATGGGAACTGTCTAACAACTGCTCTTAACTAATCCAACAACTTGAAATGAAAGCAACTTAAAAGAAAAAAAGAGTAACTTTGCAAAGACAGATTAAACATATTTTAAGACCGTTAATCATTAGGGTTTTATCATGAAGCTCTTTCCCAAACTCTTCACTAGTTCATATTTAAGAGGTGTAGGCTGATTTGTGGCAAAAAGGATGTGATGTAACTTGAATAGTTCTAGGTAACCCAATCAATGACCTACCAATTCTTTTTTCACCCCTCAGTTCTAAAATGGTGTTGAAGCTTTAGAGTGCAAAATGGAAAAGGCCATACCCTTCCCTAGCAACTTAAGAAAAGGAACATGTTTAAAGAATCCATTTGAAATATATCAATGTTTGCAATTTAAAGCTACAAAATATAAATTTTATAGCATTAAAGTATCACTCTAAAAACAAGTCCTGTGCTATATATAGCTTTGATTCCTCATTAGATTCAATACACTAGAGATACACTATGACAAAAATATCTCTTTGGGTTTCTGACTATGGACCAAATAACAGAACAAGGCGGAGTTTTTTCGATTTTGATAGAGAAAAGAAATGTCTCAGTAGATATTAATTATTGTACAGTTCAATGAAAACCCCTAACATAAAAAAATCCCTTGTAACCAACAAATACATGTGTCAAATCACAAGTGCTCATTGTATAATGGGCATATAAAGTCATCCTTAATTTGAGTCCTGTGCAATTGTTGCCAGAATGGATACAATGTATGATTTCTGCGATCAAATCTCCTTGATGTTTCTGTCATAAACACATTTAAAATTCATTCTGGGAAATGTAATATGGATTTATAGGCAATTATTTGCTTTAATAGGAGCAAGTATCTAATGCACTGTTGATACCTAGTAAAATTTCAGCAATTATAAAATAAAAGGGAGCTATGGGAATAACAATTTCTGTTGTATTAGTTCTACGTGAATCTTTTTCAGGACGAAGACTCTGATTTCCTCATTTTATAGGACATTCCTTCAATGCTTTACACACAGTAGGGCTCAAATGAACATTGACTGCTGACTGACTTACATTACACTACATATGTGCATACATACATGTTTGTAAAGGACCTAAAAATGCAGGTACTAAAATGACGTTCATGTTTCTGTTCATCTAAAGCGACTGGATGACAAGATTTACGATGATTTCATTCTGAACTCCATGTTCCCACCTGCATCCGTTTCATTAGACAAAATCATTTTATCTAAAACTACTTTAGAGACTGCAGTAAGTCACAACTTTTTGAGCCAAAAATAAATATTTTACGTCCTCTGGAAATCTGCAAAGCCTTTTGCAAATAGGAGAAAACAGTAGTTCCTCAAATGTGTAGATTGATAGTATCAACTGAAGCAGTTCACACTGAAATCTCACTGATTCAGGCCTTCTTAAACTCTCAACTAAGGAAACATCTTTTTCTTCTGCCTTCCTAGTTCACTGTTGCAAATTTACCACAATTCCATTGGACATGCTACCAACTTAAATATTCTGATCCTATCATTCCTCTGCCAAACAAGTTTTCAAAGCTCTTTTTTGTCTACCAAGTTAAAGATAACTTGGTATAGAATATGAGACACGACACTCTGTAACTGCTTTCAGTTTATATTGCCATAGTTTTACCTACCGTACTTACTCTCTCTGTATGCCCTAGAGTCTGTCCAAAATTGACTTCCTGCACTGTGCTTACCTTCCCACCTCCATGCTATTCCTTCCTGTCATGTCTACAACACCACCACCTACTGATCTTTTTTTTTTTTTAGCAGTACGAGGGCCTCTCACTATTGTGGCCTCTCCTGTTGCGGAGCACAGGCTCCGGACGCGCAGGCTCAGCGGCCATGGCTCACGGGCCCAGCCGCTCCGCGGCATGTGGGATCTTCTCGAACCGGGGCACGAACCCGTGTCCCCTGCATCGGCAGGCGGACTCTCAACTGCTGCGCCACTAAGGAAGCCCTACCTACTGATCTTTTAATGTTTACAGATCCGTCTTGCACGAAGCTTTCTTTATTCCTTCTTTTACCCTGCATCTCAATTGGAATGTTTCTCCCCCTAGGGCATCCCACATTATATATTCTGGATGCTTCGCCTATGCCTCATCCCTTAATTATATACCTGTCTCATCCTCACTAGACTGTGCTTGATTCATTTTGTGTTCGCCACAGTGTCTTGAACATCCTACTCGTTTAACTGAAAGAGGCTGAACGAATAAGAATACATTAAGGGGAATTTATACTACCTGTGGAAGAAGTATAATCTGAGTTATCACAAAATTTATTATAAACTCTAGGTTACTCTAGGTTACCCTGTATTAATATTTTTCACATGCCTCAAGATAATATTTCATCCCAATTTTTAAGTTTGAAATATCTTCCTATGATTCAGATATTGTCTAAAGTTTAATGTTAAAGCATTTGGGACCCTTGAGATGTAGGGAAAACAAACACAATTGTGATAATCTTAGTACAATTAAGAAAAACCTTTTTAATTACAAAACCCCAAACACAACCCCCTTCCCCCATCCCACACATGTAAGAGCACACATACACTACACCAAAAATATCACTATAATTTATCCTTCAGAAACATTAGATTAAAAATGAAACCTGTGTACACAGAGGACTTATTTTCTGAAAGACAGCACCTGAGATTCACAGATAAGTTTAAGTTCATTCTTATAAACATGTGCCTCTCCACCAAAATAGCAAAAGCCACAATCTCAAAAAGAGGAATCATTCTATGTATTTATCTAGCAACATCTTCAACAGATTATTGTACACAAGGTCATTTTAGAATAATGTCACTTGAAGTAACATAAGTCAGAGATCATTTTTATCACATAGGAAACAGTAGCATTCTTAATCTTTTAAGAGGAACAAATATAGTTGGACACAGTGTTAGTATCTAGATATAAGGAGATACATTTCAAGTCTCCAATATTTTAAAACATTTTCGTGCAATAAAATAATTAAAACAAACAAACCAACAACAATAACTAAATATCTAGCCAACAAAGTATTAAGTAAGGAACAGGTTTATAATGTGGCTAGAATTTGAGGGAATGGAAACAGTCCTATAGGAAAGAAATCTCTTACCAACAAAATAAAACAAGGTAAATAAACCTAACAACTCTTAGCTTTCAGGTTCATGTTAAAAAGTAAAGTATTAATTTAGTTAACTTGATTATGCTAGGTGGGAGGGAGAAGAGAAATGGGAGTAAATTATAGTCACAGAATTCTTACACTTCATTTTAATTATGAATTAGAGGGCTTTTTTCCTTAGAGCTCTTTACAGTTAGCAAATAGAGTAATTAGAATTTAATTTATCCTTGCTTCCCTTACCATTTATCTAGGAAAGATGCAAATAAAAAGGGCAAATGGTTCTAATGGATGATGGGAACTGGCACACTGACATAGGACACACAACAAAGGGCAGCAAGTCCTCACTCTACAGAATGGTTAGTTTCATGAACTCCCCTTATGGTGTTAAACTTTTAGTACTCATCTAAGTTTTCTTATCTTTAAAATGGGCAGATGATATTTAATTTGAGATATTTCCTTTAATGAAAACAAGTCTGAACGATAGTTGTTACTCTTTGACACAGAAGTGTATTTGCTTACACTTGGAGAGACTGACGGGTTATGTGAAGATAACACATCAGCCTCCAAGTATCTAAATCCCTATACCCTTTATTTGCATGATAACATTTAAAAAAAAAAATTTTAAAGACTGCACACTAGGTATGGAGGGTGAGAATATATTGTAACACCATTTTCATTAATATACAAGCCTTTTTAAATCAAAATCATTTCCCCTTCTTCTTCAACCCTTCTCCCTTGTTTCCCTCTTATTGTGAATATGTGATCTATCTATAGAAAATGACTACCTCTCTAAAAGAGTAAAAAATCCTATTTTAAACAAGAAAGTTACATTTTACCTTTGGCTGAAGGCGAGTGCTGGAAAAATACATTAAAAAAACTGTCTACGCTCCTAGTGTACCATAGACATCTTCTTCCTCCAAGTCCTTTCCTGCCCTACCCCTGCCCACCTCCAACCCCAGCATGCATATACTCTTTCCCCCTCTGTAATCAATCTAACTGTAATAACTCAGCAACCCAGTTACTGAGTGTTTGCTGAGAATTCATTAGCCACTATGCTAAATAAAAGCAGAGAGGAAAGGGAGAAAGAGATAATGATTTTGGTTTTAAATTAAAAAAAAAATAAGGACAACTATTTTAAATGAAAATGAACTGTTACAACTTATACTAAGACTCCACATCTAGTTTGGTTTTATTCCATAACCAAGGGATATGGGGGCTTAGATATTTGGAGGGTAACTATTCTCCTAGAAAGTAGGTCCTATTATTATTTCATTTCATAAAGTAAGGGAAATAAGTGGAATTGGGGGCACAGATGTAGTAAGTTGCTTGCATCCACAAAGCCAGTGAATTCTAGAGCAGGAAGTAAAACTCAGGTCTGACTCCAGAGCCTGGTGGATCTATGTTGATCAGATTTTTAGTTTTGTTAAAATGCAGCTATCAGGTTTGCCTTATCATTTTTACTTCTGCCTAAAGGAGTTGAACAGTTCCTCTTCTATAAAAACATTTTGTTAAATTTGAAAGGGGAGAGAACATTGGGATTCTGGTTATCCTGAACACTAGGAGAGTCTTGTATGTAGAAAGTGCTTACAAATATGTAATTAAATCAATCTGGATTGAGGAACTACAGAGACGTAAGTTAAGAAACAAACTCCAGGGCTTCCCTGCTGGCGCAGTGGTTGAGAGTCCACCTGCCAATGCAGGGGACACGGGTTCGTGCCCCGGTCGGGGAAGCTCCCACATGCCGCGGAGCGACTAGGCCTGTGAGCCATGGCCACTGAGCCTGCGCGTCCAGAGGCTGTGCTCCACAACGGGAGAGGCCACAACAGTGAGAGGCCCGCGTACCGCCAAAAAAAAAAAAAAAAAAAAGACAGACAGAAAGAAAGAAACTCCAACCCAGGATCATGCAGAGACTGAGAATTACAGGATCCTAGATGGACGCAGTCTTCCATCGGTTGAAGCTAGCCTCTAAGTCTCCCAACAGTGAAATAAGAAGAGGAATTGGGCTTTTTCTACTTTATGTCAGTTGTGATATACCTTGTGGTCTACTGAAGTGGACCCATTTTTCCTTCAAAAGATAATAAAAGAGGAGAATAAGGGGAGACATGGTCTGTTTTATAGCATTTAATACATTATGTATAAATCCTTCTTTATAATCTGCCTTAAAAGTCAAACAACTATACTGAAATGAGAAATATTAGATGTCTAATTTTGGTAAAAATGTTAATCTAGTTGTAACTTGAAATTAACTTTGAGAATATAAGCATTGCAATGCTAATACACACAACATATGAGATTAGACCTTCATGAATTTTAATGAGCCTAATTTAGATAGAGTTAAACAAATTCAGCTTTCAATAAGACATAAATTTTGTACTTTACTCAATGTTCTCTGGGATATTAACATGTATCAATGATCAAGACATGAAAGTTCACATAGAAAACATGTAAAGGAATCTTTATAACTTAAATCAGTACTAATACTAATAACTTATATTATAGTTAATATAATAAAAATAAAATTTCATACCTATAACCTAAGAAATTATAACCCCAATTTAAAACGACCACCATCCATACAAAAATTAATAGCTTGTATTCTAGGGCTTAGAAGGGCACGTTTATTTAGTGCTAAGACTGTATAACATATTATCTAAGAAGAACCCTGAAACAAGAGGTCTTCAGTGAATTGCCCAAGATAATTATTATAGTTTAAGTATTTCTAAGTCCATTCAGGAAATAAATTGTAATATGTTGCTAAGATATAACCATTCATGTCGGAGCTCTTCTGAACACTCTCCTTAAGGCAAGTGTGATCATGTATGAATGAAAAGTAATAGAGACTAAAGGGAAGAAAAAAATCACTGGGAAAAAAAAAAGGCAGGTCCTTCTGATCAAGATTCTACGTTGTAGAAACATACTTTTGAAGATAAGCTCTCCATTTTCAGAGAACATTATAAAAATGCTTTTATAAGTGCCTTCTCTTCCATTTACATCACCTTTGCATGACCTTGAAGAAAACCTTTACAGATCTTCATATTTATAATAGATGAAAGCCTGCAGGTACCAACAAGGCACTAACAAAGAGTTACGGCAAACCACCACCACTCTTCCCCTGTGTTTCGAATGCCTGAGTAGACAATTTTGACTCTTGCTATCCTGGCTACCCTAGAATATCACGAATAATTAAATCTTATACAGAGTTTTCCTTCACACATGTGCACGCATGTGTGTACACACATACAGGAATTTAGTACATGTCATTCTTCACAGTTCTGTGTTTCTTGATTAACTCACCAACTACAAACTATTATTTTGAAGGAATAGTCTACTCCCCTAAAATAACAACTTAAGATCAAGAGAGATGGGAACACTTAAATATTACAGTCTTCAAAAGAGGCAAAGCCTCCTTCAGCTGAAGGAAGATGGTGACGATCTGATCTAAGTCAAAAATATCGTGGACACAAATATCAGAAAACATTACAGAACAGCTCTGCCAGGGGCCCACTGAGGGTTCGAAACTCAATGATTTCTGCTGCTGCCTCTTCGGTTCCCTGTATGCTTAAATTCTTTTCTGTACATATAAATGACAGTGGTAATATCCTTCATGTTAGAACTCAACATGTGTGACAGTCTTTCAGTTTTATAGAGAAAGACCTTGCTTTCCAACAATGAACTGGACCTGGTATTTTTATGTATGTGAGAAGTTCATTCTACCTGGCTGCCTAAGGTGTGCTGTCCCAGGCAACAATAACTCCAATGACTGATTGATGATATGCTATAACCATACAACTTTCTTTTCAAATTAGATAGAAGTAGGAGAGTTAAATAAAAAAAGACTGCTGATTCTCCCATTGACAACATTAATAGGAAAAAAATTTGCAGATGAAATAAGGGAAGGTGAACTAAATCTCTGGCAAATTGTCTGGTGTCTTCATATGAAAATTAAATCATTACTTAGAGCCTTCTTCCTGACTTCTGTTAGGTTCAAGTTTTAATGAGCTTCTGATTATTTACAATTTGCAGATAATTAAAGACCTGCAGGGAAGTGTCACACTAGGCGAAAAAAACACCACTCAACCTTTTATACTACCTCTTATCAGAAGACTATAAGCAGATTATTTAGCTTCAGCTTTGAGTATTTCTTACCTTGGCTCCTTCTAAAGGCAAATCATGGCGTCTGTGTTTCCGCATAAGCACTGGGTCAGAGCCCATTCTACTGTGCCTTCCATTTACATTTGAACTCGCTGTGATTCCAGGCTTTGGAGAGGCATCCCCTAGGAGGCGACATCCCACTGACTGATTAGTCCCAAGCACATCCCGAGGACACCAGGCTTCCAGAGGCATCGGCTGGTCTCTGGAAGGCACACTTTCCATGTGAAGGAAGTGACGACTCAGTCTATTGTCAGGGGGGATTGGGGGAGGTCTCTCAGGTGGAGGAGGAGGAGGGTCTCTTAAGGGAGGTGGTGGTGCTGGGAGTGGTTTGTCTTGTTTTCTCACCATGCAAGGAGAAGACTAAAGAAACACAAGAGGAAAAACATTAAAAGAGGTTCCATGCACTGAAATGACTTCCAGACTAGTATACTATTGCTTTTGTTTTCTAAGTCATAGTAGGGCTTTATTAGATTCCTGTGCCATCTTTTAATGAGTTTATTTTATCACCAACTAATGAAAGTTTAAAATATTAATGAAAAACTCAAATATATTAAGATTTCTTTGTAGAAAATGAATACGTAAACTCAAATGTTAGGATTATAAGGACTACAGGGAAACGTAGCAGAATATCAAAATTATATGGTGATTTTGACTGGTTGACATTAAAATAATAATGTCATTAATTATTTTATTTGCACGTTTCTGTGATTTAGGAGAAACAGCAGAAACCATCAAAGTTGTTGTTGTTTTACTTTTTAAAAGAGCACCTTGATTTGTAATATCTTTGGAAGACTGAAAATGTTGGTTTTGTTATTTTTGTGTTCACCTCTATAATACAGAGCAAGTGACAAGGGGGAAATGTGCTCCGGTTCTTTAATAGTTATTACCAGAATAGTGAAAATTCACAAATAATAGAGCAGCATTATTTACAGACCTTACTTGAGTTTTATGGATCTTAAAAAAAAAAAATCAGTCTGATTCTTATGTGGAAATACGAAGGTATAAGCTCCTGAACTGAATCTATGTGACTTTCACAGTTTTTATTTTCATTTACATAGTTCATCTGATGAATGATTTGTCCTTTTATTGTTTGAAAATATTAGCAAAAAAATGTGTGTTTACATAATTCTGACTAAATAACATCCTAAAAAGTCTTAATATGATCTTAAAACCATGTTAATTATAATGTAGAAAAGTCTAATACTATTAAAATACTGTGCTTCCAAATAGTTTTAGACCGTAACACATATTACCGAATGGGATTAATATTTAAAATCTTATATTTAATAAAGCAAAATATTCCCTTTTCAAATTTGGAAAAAAATCTGCACAGAACTAAAACTGTGGGCTTAGATGTACAGATAGAATTATGCCTTTAATATTAAACAGTAATGCAATTAGTTTGCAAATACTGTAATTCTTTGTAATTAATTCCTTCAGGTATAAAAGGTACATATAATTCCCTCTTCTGAGTCACCCTGAACCTTGGATGATAATCTATCACATCTTAAGCCCTATGCAAATATACGCTCATAACATTTTTCTTGTCAAGACACTATGAAAATGAGTGTAAAATATCATTTAATAAGAGCATGCAATTTATTTTAATACATGTAATGACCTTTTAAATCCATTTTACAGAATAACTATACTTACTCTGCTGTTTATTTTAGCAAATCAGGGGGCTGTTACAGACATGTGCCCTCTCTGAATACTTATGTAACTTTTATAGCAATAAAGCAAGGAATATGATAGTGGACTCACTATAAACAAAATGAGAGACCCATCAAAGTTGTTCATAAACAAGAGCATAAGAAATATGAGTAACGGAATTTTAAAAACCTGAGCAATCAATAATCATCACATAAAATTATTATCTATGTTTCTAATAAAATTGATTTACCTTTGGTGAACCAGTTGGGCTGCCACAGGGAGACCGAACTACGCCTTTCTGAATTAGATCCAGGCGAGGAGGCACTGGTGGCAGGCTTAAATGTGGGATCTGGAGAGGGTCTGGATGTGGCTTTCTTCGCTGTGCAAGGGGAGAGGATCCCGGTGATGTGACTGGGGAATTCTGCCTGTCAGTGCACTAGAATATAAAAAGAGAATGATGTTTATTTGAGGTGTAAAGTACATACCTTTCAGTTCTTAAGACATTTGGTTTTGAGAATGTATCTGCCATTGCACATCTGTTAAAATAAACTCACTTAGTTTACTCTGATTAATAGATGGAAGGAGCTCACATTGTCCCTCAAGAGCAGTATTATGTAAAGAATAAGTGGATTAGTTTCTCCTACATATTGTAGAAAGGGTCTAGGAAAAAACCAGCAAAAGGGTAGTTTAAAAACAATCAAGGGCTTCCCTGGTGGCGCAGTGGTTGAGAGTCTGCCTGCCGATGCAGGGGACAGGGGTTCGTGCCCCGGTCCGGGAGGATCCCACATGCCGCGGAGCGGCTGGGCCCCTGAGCCATGGCCGCTGAGCCTGCGTGTCCAGAGCCTGTGCTCCGCACGGGAGAGGCCACAACAGTGAGAGGCCCGCGTACCACAAAAACAACAACAACAACAACAACAAAAAACCAATCAAATGCAGGCATTCTTCTAGAAACCTGTCTACATTTTATGAGAAACATGCAATGCAGTAACGCACATTGCTCTTGGTTATCTGTATTATAGAATTTTCTTAGGTCTTTGGGTTTATAGTACATTCTAGAACTTAGAAATCATTTTGTTTCGTATAAAATACGTATCCAGTGCATAATCTACTTTCCTATAAACCAATTAAATCAGACAAGGATTTTTAAAAATTTGTGTATTTAAAATAAACAGGTTTAAGACCAGATATTTTCCCCCAAGCCTTCACATGGAAAATAAATCCTCAAGTTAAATGTTCTTCTTTAAAAACAATTACATCTAGGAAAGTCTGTACTTCTAAAACTCTGATAGATTTCTATGCTATTACAGGGTTTCCATGTTATCTGGTAGATAAAAGAGCACCAAAAAGCCATCAACAAGTACTTTGATTTGTACGTATGTGTGTAACCCTTTCTGTTTCAGAAGTGTGTGTGTGTGTGTGTGTGTGTGTGTTTGACATAACCTGATTCCTATTTGATATAAAAGCCATCCTAATTAACCAGATAGCCTCACTAGGATAACAATATTCTGTTCTGGAATATCAAGCAGTTTCCTTCTCAAGGCTAAGTTACTACCTACCTCTTTGGAGACCTAGGCTTAATTTTTATACCTACTACATTAATCTAGCATGCTTTGATATTCATCTATTTCCTAGTGCTAGTATTTATAAGGAGTTTTAAGCTTGTTTTTAAGCCATTTCCCCCTAACATTACTTACCTTTGTAAGAGTAGTCAATGTCAACTGACAATTTAATTTCAATTCTAGCAATAGTGAGAAAGATTTAGCCATTCTGTCCTTAACTGAGATGTGATAATAAATTTGTGTTCATGTCCACACTTAGTTACATCATGGAAGGTCTTTTTTTTTCTAATTTACTAAAATTGTGGTTTGTCTGATGTTTTTCTCATGATTAGACTAGCACTGTGTGTTTTTGGAAGGAAGGCCATGTTGGTAAAGTAACACTTTAACCACATCACATCAAGGGTCTACACTATCAATGGGATTCATCACTGTTGATGTTGACCTTGATTACCTGGCTGAGGTATTGACTGTCAAGGCTTCTACACTACAAAGCTACTTACTTTTTCTCCCATTTTCCTTACTGTACTCTTTGCCAGGAAGTTACCATGTGCAGCCCACACTGAAGGAGTGGGGACTTATGCTTCCCCTGGTAAAGGCTTTTTAAAAATAAATTTGAGTGTCTAAGCAGAAGCTTCTAGACCATACCTCAGGTATACTGGAATACTGCCATGACATTGCTAGACTGTCAATTCTTTGTCTCTCTCGATAGATGCCAAATAACTTAAAATAGGTCAATAAATTCAGATGCACTTTCACATGTAAATTTTAAGACCCCTTTCTTATTAATTTCATGATTCTTTTTTATATCTCTTACCTACTTAATTGAAGGGGAAAAAGCAGAAACTGTAGAGTCATAAGCTGATTTTCATGCAGCCAGTATTCTTAATAAAATAACATGACTTTTACCCCAAAAGTCATGGAGCCTCACGTGGTCATGAATTTGAACCTTACGGAGTAATACCAATCCAAAAATGATCACAGACAGAATAGAAAAAACTCCTCATGTCAAACTAAGTGCATCACAGTTCGTAGCAGTCAGATCAGGAGATGTCACAGGACATCTAATTCTCCAAATTCCCATTAAGGGTAAGTTACTTTCTCTGAGAACTAGAAAAAATGTTACCTGATAAAAATCCTTTATTGATCTGGTTATTATTCTTTACAAAAAAAGACTCAAGAAGCAAAGCTATCCACATGGTTCCTATCCTGTAAAGAAATAATTTTTACATAGATATACAGAGAATACATAGCACTTCATTGTTTCAGTTACTTGCAGAGAAATTTTTCACTGCTTGTTGCATTTACTGCAAAGACCTATGCTCCTCCAAGCACTTTACTTCCACAACTACCTGCCTGCTTCCCTAATTACCTGGAATAGGAAGGAGAATCCTGACAGATCCAGCAGCCCACCATCATCATTAGAACTTGACTTCTGGTTTAACTACTGATTTAATATTTAAGCAGTTACCATATTCCTAGTGTGTTTAAATAATGGGATGGACTTGATTTGAAGTGGGTGAACTGTTAAGATATTGAAAGGGTATATTGAAAATCTTTGGACAGACATCCAAACCACTGTGTGTGCTGCAGAAGTAACCCTGAACTTCTAGTTACCTCCAGACAAGCATACTCTCTACAGCTTTGTGAATGTAATCTGAAGCAGAACTTGCTTAAGAAAATTCATAATCCGCCTGCCAATGCAGGGGACACGGGTTCGAGCCCCGGTCCGGGAAGATCCCACATGCCACAGAGCTATAAGCCCATGCGCCACAACTACTGAGCCTGCGCTGTAGAGCCCGCGAGCCACAACTACTGAAGCCCGTGCGCCTAGAGCCCGTGCTCCGAAACAAGAGAAGCCACCGCAATGAGAAGCCTGCGCACCGCAACAGAGTAGCCCTGCTCGCCGCAACTAGAGAAAGCCCACGCGCAGCAACAAAGACCCAATGCAGCCAAAAATAAAATAAATAAAAAATATTTAAAAAAGAACAATTCATATTGCATTCTCAAGGTGATTTTATACTATCCTCCCGAAAGACTAATTCATGTTGAAGCATTACAGTAACTGTAAGTTGGCTTAGTCAGAAGGATTTTATGGAGAATAGGTGAAGAGTATGTGAAGAAACAAAAAATATTTTATCTTTATTATGTGGTCTAAATTCACCATAGCTTATTCATTTTCCAGAGTTCTCCTAAATTATAGTAAAATCCCCATGTAAGAGTAGATAATTTAACAGTGCCCTTTAGATAATAATGCATTTTTCTTTGCTGAAGCCTTTTTGTTGTCTCTGTGAACAATTCTGCAACTAGAATATTGAAACTTTGCATTAACTTTCATTGCTGGTAAAATGCAAATGCTAACTGTGAACACTTGTAAACATTTTTAGTAGATGGTCACAGTAAAGGTCACTTTTAATTTATTTGAGTAATCACCAATTATATTTTCTTCCCTTCCTATTTGAAAGTCTAAGGAGAAGAGAAGTCTCACACAATGCTTCACATGCCCACTCATGTTATGTTCTTTGTCCCATTATCTACCATATTCTTTTATTTACCCCTCATTGATTTGAAAGAGCTCTTTATATATTATGATAGTGAACCCCTATCTTTTTCATTTGTGGGGAATAATTTTTTCTCAGTTTGTCTTCACTACTGCTCTTCTGGTTTTAATCTTCTAGAGAATAAATACAATTAATTAGTATAATAAAAAGGCATATTAATCAAGGGATTCTTAAAAGGATCATACGCTTTTTGCCACTGCATTACATGAAATCCTTTCTTTGTCACTCCTTCATCTCTGTCTGTCCACTCTATTAGATTAGGACAAGGAAATGGAAAGCTAAGAAAAGATTACCTAGGAAAGCATAGGAAGCAGAAACTAGGATGTGGACACAGAAGTAACTTTACAGAATTTATTGCACAATATAAAGAAAATCATTTATATAGAGGTAACTGCAAGAACTGGGAAGGATGGAATCATAGTTTCAAGTTATAGGATAGCTGATTTGAATAATTCCTTTATCTTGATTTTAGGTAATTCTCACTTTTTTCTAGTATTACACTTGCTCTCAGAACTTCAGAATATATGATCTTTTTTTGTTTCCGCACCTTTCAAAATACAAAAGCTGGGCGCCTTGATCCCTGCCTGTATTATCATCACACCAGCTTATCTGTCTAACTAACAATTTCTCTTAACTTCTTTAATGCTGGTTGTTGATAAGTAAGTTCAACAGGCTGAAATCCTGGTGCTCTAGAAATTTAAAGACCACATTTGATTCTTTTATGTCTACATATTCACCAATTTTTCCAAACCCTTTGCTTCATGAAATGAATAAATGCTATTCTTTATTTTTTCTGACAAAATTTACAGAATTCTTTAGCACTTAGAATAGGAGGCGAATGACTACCATAAGGAAT
This sequence comes from Lagenorhynchus albirostris, assembly GCF_949774975.1. Taxonomy (NCBI): domain Eukaryota; kingdom Metazoa; phylum Chordata; class Mammalia; order Artiodactyla; family Delphinidae; genus Lagenorhynchus; species Lagenorhynchus albirostris. The sequence continues at coordinate 93,012,608 of NC_083099.1, read as the reverse complement.
AGAGAAATCTGAATTTGCAATTTTAACAGAAAATCCTGAGAGAAAAGGCCCAAGAAGTAAGTAGTCAAAAGCTCATCTCAGCATGCTCCGCAATTACCAATAATAATCAGGGACTCATTCTATTTTAGTCACTCTTCATTTTATCCATACCTTTTAAAGAGCGATTTTATAACAGCCTTAATAGGATCCATTATTATGGAAATGGAAAAACATTTGGTAAGAAACTTCAAACCCTGCCAGGCTATTATTAAAAACAGGACAAGAGAAAACCTCTCCAATTACTAATAAGATGAGAGTTCTGACAATCCCAGAGATAATCAAAGTCAATTTTATAATATTTCTAAGAAGATTTTTACTTAATGAATTTTCATATCTGAACAAGGTAGATACATGTATTATAAGGATGATGAAAAGGACGACATTTCTCTAAATGTGTGAAAATTAATGAAGGACATTGATAAAACTTTTATCACATAAAATATATTCTAAGTAAAACATTCTAATAAAATAGAATTAAAATAAAATATTCTAATATTTTCCTGCTACTAACTAACCTCTTGGTTCTTCTTCTGCTCATATCCATTTGTGAACATAACAAAATCAAAAGACTTTAAAATAATAGCCTATGCAGAATATTATTCAGAAGGTATCCATTACAGAGCCGTTTGCATGTACACATTCATATGTAATTTGTAATATAAGTATAAATGATTTATGTTGTCTATTTTGGAGTACTGTACCATTGTTCCCTTTTAGATAACAAATGCTTATATGAGGAACATGGTGTAAGAGTAGTACAATCATTTCATACTTATCCACAGTCACACTTCAAGAAGTCTCAATATGTAGGAATTTAGGGAGAAACTTGGAGTGAAAAAGAAAAGTTCTCCCAACTTAATCTACAGATTAAATGCAATCCTAATTAAAATCCCAGCAAGTTATTTTTTAGATATGGTCAAACTGATTCTAAAGTTTAGATGGAGACAAAAGACCCAGAATAGCCAAAAGGATAGTTAAGGAGAAGAACAAAGTTGGAAGACGGACACTACTTGACTTCAAGACCTACTATAAAGCTACACTAATCAAGATTCTGTGGTTTTGGCAGAAGAATAGACATATAATACATCAATGGAACAGAAATAGAGCCCCCAAAATATAGTCAACTGATCTTTTGACAAAGGAGCAAAGGTACACAATGTAGTAAAGACAGTCTTCTCAACAAATGGTGCTGAAGAACTGGACTGGATATCCACATGCAAAAAAAAAAAAAATCTAGACACAGACGTTATACCCTTCACAAAATTAACTCAAAATGGACCACAAACCTAAATGTAAAATGCAAAATTATAAAATGCCTAGAAGATAATATAGGAGAAATCTAAAAAGTGACCACCAAATACAAGGTCTTCTAGATACAACAGCAAAGGTGCCATCCATGAAAGAAATACTGGGCAAGCTGGACATCATTAAAATGAGAAATTTCTGGTCTGTGAAAGAAACTATCAAGAGAATAACAAAAATACAAGCCACAGACTAGAAGAAAATCTTTGGAAAATACACATATGAGAAAGAACTGTTCTCTAAAATATAAAAAGAACCCTTAAAATTCAACAATAAGAAAACTAACAATCAGATTTTAAAATGAGCCGAAGACCTTATCAGATACCTCACTAAAGATATACAGATGGAAAATCAATATATGAAAAGATGCTGCATCATGTGTCATCAAGAAAATGTAAATTAAAACGAGATACCTTTTTGAATGGCCAAAATCCAGATCACTGACAACATCAAATGCTAATGAGGATGTGGAACAACAGAAACTCTTATTGCTGGTGGGAATGCAAAATGCTACTGCCACTCTGGAAGAGTTTGGTGGTTTCTTACAAAACTAAACATACTCTTAACATACAATACAGCAATCATGCTCTTTGGTGTTTACCTAAAGGAGCTGAAAACTTATGTTCACACAAAAAACGGCACACAGATGTTTATAACTGTTTTATTCACAACTGCCAAAACTCGTAAGCAACCAAGATGTCCTGCAGTAGGTGAATGGATAATAAATAAACTGTGGCACATCCAGACAATGGAATATTATTAGTGCTAAAAAGAAATGAGCTATCAAGTCAAGAAAAGACATGGAGGAACCTGAATGCATATTCCAAAGTGAAAGAAGCCAGTCTTAGAAGGCTGCATACTGTATGATTCCAACTATAGGACATTCTGGAAAAGGCAAAACTATGGAGAGAGTAAAAAGATCAATGGCTGCTGGGGGTTTTGGTGGGGGAGATGAATAGGCAGAACACAGAGGATGTTTAGGGCGGTGAAAATACTCTGCATGATACTATACATGTCACTATACATTTGTGCAAACCCACGAACGTACCACACCAAAAGTGAACCCTACTGTAAACTATGGACTTTAGACAATAATGATGTGTCAATGTAGGTTCATCAATTACGACAAATGTATCAGTCTGGTGGGGGAATGTTGGTGATGGGGAGGCTACACGTGTGTGGAGGCAGGGGGTGCATGAGAAATCTCTGTACATTCCCCTCAATTTTTTCTGTGAACCTAAAACTGCTCTAACAGTCCTAGAAAACAAAACCAAAAAACCAACCAACCGAAAATAAAAAAAGAAAAGTCATCTCAATGGAAAAATTCTGCTGTATTTCTCCCTCTAGGAACAGTAACAAGGAATAAGGACCTTGCTAGCTTACTAAGAATATGGATATTAACTTTGTGTGTAAACTGAGGTTCATTATTTTAAATTATTATTATTGCTGACATTCCACTAATAACTCTGGTAAAATTTTTAGATACTACAAATTCTAAAGCAATGAAGAGAAGGAAAATGGTTAGAAACTTACATACGGAGTAAGAGCTGACTGGAGTAAGAGCTCTCTTTGAGGTTTGACAGGGAGGTGGTCAATAAAACTGCAATAGGGTCTACTTTAAAGAACTGCAAACAGCCTCGCAAGTGGAATAACCCCAAGGGCCCTTTCCATTAAAATGTTAAATATTATTAGCTACATAGAGCTATACTGCTTTTCCCTGAAGTACCTTTTATAAGAGGGACATAATCTCCTAGCCTGTGACCAGCCTCTATGAACCCTGAAATTTCTTTTGAAGTTTGATATTTTACTTTAAACATTTATATGAGTTTTGCATTCTAATCCAAATATATATGTGATTTTAATTCAAAGTTATGTTTCCCCTGTCTGCATGCAACCTCCCCTTAAATTTTTTTTTTTTTTTTTGGCGGTACGTGGGCCTCTCACTGTTGTGGTCTCTTCCGTTGTGGAGCACAGGCTCCGGACACGCAGGCTCAGTGGCCATGGCTCATGGGCCCAGCCGCTCCGCGGCATGGGGGATCCTCCCGGACCGGGGCACGAACCCGTCTCCCCTGCATCGGCAGGCGGACTCTCAACCACTGAGCCACCAGGGAAGCCCTGCCCTTAAATCTTGTAGCAAAACGTAAACCTGAAGAAGTATGTCACATTGATTATAGTGGCTTCTTATGCCCTTTGGTTCATTCAGCCGCATAACCAATTTTGAGAAGTCAGGGAAGAGTGACATATAATTTAGAAATATTTCCATAAAAATGGCTGAGAAACAAGAACATCCTGGGAATTAAGGGAATTATCTTTAGCCACTGAAAAATGCCCTCATGTGAAAGCCCTGTTGCTGGCAAAATACCAGTTACAGTAGCTTTGAACAATAAGCAATTGCTATTTAGTTACTTAAGTTCTTCACCCTACTTTAGAGAATATATACTTAATCGTTTTTTTAAATTAATTTTTATTGGAGTATAGTTGATATACATATATCCACTCTGTTTTAGATTCTTCTCCCATATAGGTCATTTACAGAGTATTGATTAGAGTTCCCTGTACTTAATCATTTTAATTTACTTATGTAGAAAATAAGACTATTGTAAGCTTATCTAAATTACATAGTCCTTAAAATAATATGCCAGCAGACATGTTGGCAATGTTACATTTTCTCTGAGTTTTAAATCTATAAGATAGTTGTACAGTAAATTTAATGTGGTCATGTAATGTAATCATAATTATGTATACATTAATACAGTAAAGAAATACAACCAATTCTTTCCAAACCAATCCAGTTGTGGTGTCTATTTCTTCCTAAACAATGACAGGTAATAGTACCTAAAAGAAAAAAATACTTCCATAGACATCTCAAAAATACTGATATTTAATTCTCAGAAGCACAGCAATATTGTAGGAGTCTTAAATAACACTATATAAAAATAATGCTAATAACAACTGATACTTAACATTTACTATGTACCAGCACTGTTCCAATGGCTTTACATTCATTAACTCATTTAACCTCAACTCTCAGAGGTAGGGTTTCACAGACAAGGTCACTGAGGCACAGAGAGTTAAATAACCAATGCAGGCACATAGATACTAAGGAGCAAAACAAGAACATGAACTCAGTGTTAAGAACCACTGATCATTCAATGAAAAAAAAGAAAAACAAAACTTTCTCAGTGGCATATAACATAGGTCAGGCACTATGCAAGTCTCTGAGAATGAAAAGAAGAGCAAGGCCCACCATGAGCTCACAGTCTACACCACAGGAGGCCAACCCAAAACTAAGTACAAGAGTTCAAGTGCTAGCTTCTCCTAAACTACTACATACTCAAACTATTTTTGAGGAATATGTGACAGTGTCTTCAAGGTCCCCTATATCAGGGGCCCCCAACCCCTGGGCCGCGGACCGGTACCAGTCCGTGGCCTGTTAGGAACCGGACCCCACAGCAGGACGTGAGCAGTGGGCGAGTGAGTGAAGCTTCATCTGTCACTCTCCATCGCTCGCATTACCACCTGAACCATGACTGTCCCTGGCCCCGGTCCGTGGAAAAATTGTCTTCCACGAAACCAGTCCCTGGTGCCAAGAAGGTTGGGGACCGCTGCCCTATATCATCACATTGCACTTGGACAAGGTAGTTTTTTTCTTTGATATTCACATACTAATATAGAAAATGCTACTATTCTGCATGGAGAACTTTAAGAAAATCAGTAAACAAAATGCAATTAAATGGCAAACAATGAACCTGTGACTTTGGATTGCTCACTGTCATCCACGACTCTGCCCATGTTGCACAGCGGGAGAGGTGAGGACCGTTGACATGTGGTCCGAATAATTCTTCTTAGGTGGGACTGTCCCACGGTTGCAGGATGTTTTGCATCTCTGACCCCATCCACTAAATATCAGTGGTTCCCTCGACTCTTCAGTCACTGTGACAACAAAATATGTTCCCACATATTTCTGAATACCCTCAGGAGGCAGAACTGCCCATACTTGAGAACCATGTTCTACATTTCAAATGCCTTGTTATTTTCGAACTTCACTTTTGTTGTAGATTTTGTCCTTACTGCTCCAGCATGTATTTGAGCCCTGTGGTTGGAATCTAAGTCACATTAAAAAGGTAACAGTCGCCTAAGAACACTGCAAAAACACTGTGATCTATACACATGAATTCTTTCCTCAGGATCAGGAGTACTATGGATCCTTTCTTCACGCATTATTAGGAAAAGCAAGAATTAGATGATATATTGTTTTCAATCAGCAATATGTATTTTAATTGGTGATGGCAGCATTAGGAGAATGTATAAAAAAAGATAAAGGAAGGGGCTTCCCTGGTGGCACAGTGGTTGAGAGTCCGCCTGCCGATGCATGGGACGCGGGTTCGTGCCCCGGTCCGGGAAGATCTCACATGCCGCGGAGCGGCTGGGCCCGTGAGCCATGGCCGCTGAGCCTGTGTGTCCGGAGCCTGTGCTCCGCAACGGGAGAGGCCACAACAGTGAGAGGCCCGCGTACCGAAAAAAAAAAAAAAGATAAAGGAAGAATAATTCCTTTGACCTCTGGTCACACCTGTTTTTCCTCTTACATGGTCATTCATTAAAATTTTAAATACTGTTTTAAGAAAATATAATGTTTAAGAGCAAAGGAATTAATCTCAGTTCATACACTAGGTCAGCCTGTCAACATATCTTGTATCAAATCTTCATTTGTTTGTAATTTATGTGTTTCATGAATAACATTTTCTATCAAAGTAATTGCTAAGGAACTGCTGAGATTCTGTACACCTTTGGCAAAATGAAACAAAATTCTGAATAGCAATAGACATGTTTTCTTAGCTTTGATCTGACTGAAGTCAAAGAGAAGGATGTGATCTTATTGATCACACCCTGGACTTCCTCTAAGGGCTCACTCAGATCCAATTACCCTAGCAATTCTGACAGCTTGAGAACTCAGGCAATGGTACAATTTCAAGCAAAACCTGCAACACCTTCTAATGAAACTCATAAAATAGCCTATATCTAGAAAGGCAACCAATACACTGTATTATAGATGTATAGGTTCTATTTGCTTCTGTACGATTAGCATTACTCAATAAACTTATAAAACAAACAATAAAACTACATTCTATATGTTCAGTATGCTACTATTTATAAACTCCAGCTGCAGGACCTCACCACGGCAACAGGAATATACAAACAGCTCAGTTCTCTATGCTATGATGGAAGCATTACTAATTTAAAGAATGCAATATGCTTAAGACAGACAGAAACAATTTCACAATATAGTCATCAACCTGCTCATAAAAGAGGAGAAAGATAGAGATGAGTATTTGACATGGCAGATAAAAGAAAACTGATTCCTTTTGCTGGACCATGACTGACAGTCACTCGTGGAGTTGAGAGAATGAAATGTTTTTAAAATGAATGAATGAATGAGGCAACAGAATCACTGAAAAAAACAGAATGGAAGAAAATCAGGTAGAAGAGCTACTGTGTCAAAGTGATCTGTGATATTTGTTCATAGCCTCATCTATAAGACAGAACTGAATAGAATCTATAATTTGGTATTTTGTAACAGATATACTCAGTCTTCAGATTGGAGTGAAAAAGATGCACAAAATCAGGCCACTGCCCTCACAGCCCATGTGAACATGCACGTGCATTTGTTATTTCACTTAATAAATGCTAGGTACCAAGAAACACAAAGATAAATAAGATATAGTCTAATAGTCTAATGGAGAAGACAGTCCTCTAAATGAAACGTAACAATTTAGTGTAACTCCTGAAGTAGAAGTACCTATGAAGTATTATGGGAGCATAATACCATAGCAATGTTTTTCCCAATTATTCAGAAAGAATTGATGCTTGTATCTACAGTAAAATTTAGGTTTTATTGGAAGTTAAGTGGCAGTGATTTACAAAATATTATAAAATTCACAATCTGTTTAGAATTGTCTAGAGGCAGATCAGTGCACATAAATACATTTAACTGAAATATGATCCCTCCACTTAAATGATTACAGGTTCTTTAAATTTCTCCAATCTCTAACTGTCATAAGAAAGTATGGAAATGACACTGACTCGAGTGAAAGCTTTGTTAAATGACACCGCTGACTGCTGGGACAATAATGTCTGAGAGCAGCACCAGCCTTCTCCTTTTTGGGTAAACTAAAGAGAAGATCGTTGTCAAAACCTCTCAGCTGCCTCAAAAACAAGCTCACCAGTGTGCCAGAGGGAACACAACATGCATGGTTTGAGAGTGCGTGGAAGATCAGGGAAAACCACCAGCCACCTTTGAATGTTGTGTGTTCATTTTATGTTACCAGTGATTCCCTTCAATTGTCAGCGCTACTAATGAAGCAAAGCTCAAGCTTCAACTTAAGTCAGTGGAAATCAGGCTGAAACTGCAACCTTTCCCAAACTCATATAGAGTAAACCTCATTTTCCCCAAAGCAGTAAGGTGTACCAAGTTCTTGAAAGAATTACTCTTAAGGCCCGGCTCCCCGTCCCCTGACAGCAATCACTGAAGGAAGAAAGCCCATTTAGTAAAGGAAATTGAAATGCCTTTTTCCTAGCTATAAAACATTACCACCTCATTCACTGGAACTACCTGAGCTGTTATATGTTTCTCAGAGACTTTTCTGTCATTCCCTATTATCCATGCATTCAATAAGCATTCTTTAAATGCTTTAAGGTGCCCTAGACCTGAGGACTGAAATGTTTTTCTTCAAGGGCCAGATAGTAAATATTTAAGGCTTTGCAAGCCAAGATGCAAAATCAAGGGAATTATGTAGGTACTTAAAAAATCAGTTAAATATATAACCATTTAAAATGTAAAATTATCATTAGCTCACAGAAAAACAAAAACAGGGCACAGATTGCTGATTTTAGTGCTAGATCACAGTCAAATATTCAGACCAAGCTAAGACCATTAGGTTACTACATTAAAAGAAAAGGTTTTTTGCAACAAAACCTAGCTGCTTCTAGTAAGAACCTGCAGGAATGATCTAATAACGCTCTGTCCAATATAATTATCTACTGGATATTAATTATTTCTATTATATCTATCTATACTAGATATTTCAATACCTACAGAAAACGTTCCACATCTGTACAGTTCAACAGGGTAGCCTCTAGACACAAGGGGCTGTTGAGCATTTCAAATATGTTGAATGGACTAAAGAACAGAATTTTAAAATTTTATTAAATCTTAGTTATTTAAAATTTACATTTAAATAGCCACATACAGCTAGTATATGGAAAAACAGATGTAATAGTTTTTTTATATATCAATTAGCAGGGCCTAATCGAATTTGCTTGGGTTTTTGGTGACCAATTAGGGCATAAATATCTTTACAGGTTAATACCAACAGATCACAGTTCAAATTGTTCTTAACTTCTGGTTAACATTTCATTGGGAGTTGGTAACTATTCGTGATGTACATTATATTATAGAACTGAAAAGACCTTCAGAGAACACAGACTTGTACTCTATGAAGTACAATGTGTGCAGCATGTTCCAAAGAGGGCAAAAGAGGTGTATTGCATGACGGCTCATAACTACAGTTTTGAAGTTAGGAAAAAAGCACCAGTTCTGCTTCAGAGTAGTACTGGGATCTTAGGCAAGTTATTTTACCTCTTTCTTCTTCAATTTCCTCCATTGTAAAACAGGACAGTAATAGGAGCTTCTCTACTGGATTGGTAGCATGATTAAATGAGATTAAGGACTTAAGAACACAGAACACTGCCAGCTCACTGAAATCATAAATGTTACTACTTTATTGAAATAACGCTATATGACAAGTATTTTGGGATACAGTCCACAATCTGACTTGGTAGAAACCATTTCATCACTCAGCATGTAAGGAAGCTACATATGGAGTGTTGGATATATCACTGTTATTTTTATCCAGCAGACACAACTTTGAATTCTGGCTTTACAACCTCCTAATGTAGCCATGTCACATGACTAGTCTGAGCCTCATTTCCTTATCTGAAAATGAGAAGAATATTTACCTCTTCAAGTTGAGAGAATAAAATGTGAAAGAGTTTTGCTCATATACATATTAATGTTGGTTACTGATTGAGTTCATCTTAAAATCAAGTCTCAATTCCCTGTTTCAATTTGAGATTTTTTTTTCTTGTTCATCCTTTAGGGTTACTGAGGGATAACTACTTCCTTTCTTCCATCTCTTGGGCCAAAGGGATCACAAACTTCAAAAGTAAAAACTGAATGTAGCTGTCAGCATTAGAGGCTAGAATCAAGAGTAGTTTCTCTTGAGAGAAACTATGACTATGAGAGTTAAATTATGACATTTATGAAAAACCAATGAGGTGAATAATAAAAATCACCCCAGACCAAAGTAGAATTTGAGAGTAGCCATGTTGGTGGTATTAATATATCTCCATATGTAGAAATTTGTTATTTAAAAATCCTAAGGATAAGTACCCGGTGAGCATGGAACACTGGAACACAGAAGATGCAGGAGGCCAAGAAGTAAATTTTGACACAGCCGTAAAGAATGGGTAACCCCCAAATCACCTCATCTGTTTCCTGCACCAAGTGTTTCCCTACCACAGAGATGGACGCATATGGCAAATACAATCTTCTGCCATTACACTTTATCATCGTTCCACCTAGATGGCAAATAGGCTGCATGTTACCTGCCAAATCCTAATGAATTGCAGTGGGGGTTCTATAAGGCTGTGCAGGCCACGTCTGAACTCAGCAGGAATGAGAACCATGATTGATTAGCCATGCCTGCCATCAGAAGGAAGGGGGGGCACCTTCATACTGTGTGTGCAGATGCTTTCATAACACTCACTGCCATTTCTCTGATTTTAGGAGCAAAAAACTTCTGAGCGTAATCTGAATTTCATGTATCTTTTTGTACAGAGAACAGCCTGATAGCTTAGAGTCCAGCTCTCTTGATCATTATGTTTCTGGTTTGTTAATTACTCAATTGGCATTCTGGTTCATTGAGTAGTCTCTTGTGGGCTTGGTTGCATAAACTCCAACTGGGCAGCAGCATCCGTTCCCAGTGAACTGACAAAGTTAATTTTTTGAGTCTGCAATATTGATAAGCAAACCCCAGACTATGGTAAATTCATAAAGGTAAATCTTATGTGACCTCTTAATAGCCAAACAGAAGGCTGGCTTTCCTAATAAGAAGAATAACTATCAGACACTTCTTTTAGACTTCAACAAAGACTATTTTTCATCAGTTTCATCACTTCTAATTTTAATAATTTTCTTTCTTAAATTTTTCTTTACAGATGTGCTGTTGCCAGTCTCAGATGATGTTTTTCTCTATACGAAAGCTCTCACCATCTCTCATTTTGCAGTTTAAAACCAGCGAAAGCACTCTGATTAGTCTAGTTCTTTCTCAGCCTATGATTCCATCAGCCTTTCAACATTAGTTATATCTTCACCTTTCTTTTGATTCCAGAATCTTTCTTTCCCAAACCCACACTCCGTCATACCCAACTTGCGACAGCATCACTTCTTTTTCATGTCCACACAACAACTGAAAAAATCCTATGTTTTCTAGTTTTACCTTTCGAACATTTGCCAACCGATTCATCATCAAGGACTCCTCTCGGTCATCATCGTCATCCAAGTCCAGCATCGGCATTCCGAAGGGGTCGATGATGCTACAGCACCTGGAACCTTCATCTCTTGGATCAAAGGGGTCCACGATTATGGGCTCCGTTCCTTTTATTTCGCAGCGACAGAAGGGGCAGCCCTGGCCATCTGACTCCTGAACAAACATAAAAATTGTGCTGATTGGTCTTTGTTCAAATAAAACACTACTGAGAGGGGCCAAAGTTCTACTATAAAAAGAAGTTGCAAAAAATAGGTTTTCAGGTAGGCAGTGGGGGTGGAGGAAGATCTGCCTTGAAGGTGGTAGAGTAGAACGGGGAACCAACAAAATATATGTTCAGTATTTAAAATTTCAAATTTTTTAAGAAAAATTTCTTTACAAAAACCTTTGATTTAGGATAAATCAAAAAGTTAGGAGCTTAACTTTATTTTACTGAATGTTCATTTACAATTTTAATGTATCAAAACTTTAGAGTCCTGCAGAAAACTGGAAATTAAATCATGTCCCTCTTTACCAAAAGGCACCAGTGCAAATTAAACATTCTATACAAAGGACATTTTGATAAAAATTCATTATAAATAAAGTAATAGTATCAATTAGAACAATCCATTTCAAAATCAATTCTGGAAAAGTTCCTGTGCACATAACTATGGCTACATATTTCCATTTTAATTGCCTAGGTCTTTTAAAGCCTTGGTTTATAAGCAATCAGTGGGAAAAAATAAGTTTATTTTCAGAAATCATCATCTGTCCTGAGAGCCTGTCATTCTGACACAGCTCATATGGAATGTAACAATATGTGAGATATCAAGTTTTACACCTCATCTTGCTTTCAAACTAGATACTGCAAAGGGATTTGTGCAAATACTTTTGGGCCAGAAATTCATTTACTGGTAATTACTGAAGTTTTCTGAAAATCTCCCAATTCTATTTCTCAAAAACTAACTACATTAAGAATTCACAGTTGGGAGGGAAACAGGACAAGACTGTTTTCTTGCCCTGCAGATAATGCTGACTTTTAGAGATAGATGGTATATGACATTCACCACCATATTTTTGTTTCTCCATTATACCCTGACTTTACTAGTATGTTATTTTAAAAAATTATAAAACTTATAAGATCATTTTAAGGCAGAAATCGCATGACGGCATCATTTTTAGAGATGAGACTATGAATGAAAAGAGCTAACATCTTTAAAGAAACCATTCAGTACTTAAGACTGTCCCATGCACTTGGTACGACGGGAACGTGGTGATCTACCTGCCCTCCAGTGACACTCTGATCAGTGGTGGAGTAACACTCTCCTTTCACTGGACAATTACTTAGCATACACTCTGTGGCAGATTCTGTGGTACGTAGTTTATTCTTTCCCAAGCATCACTCTGATTAACAAACTGAACATCTCCTTTGCCAAACAAATTGTCAAAAAAAGAAAAACAAATGCTTTCTGGATTGGTTAATGAAAAGAAACTGCAACAATTCCTTATTCATCGACTGCTACATAATTTGGGAAAGAAACTTGGAATGGTAAAATAGTTGAACTAAGGTGGTATGAAGAGATACAGACAGGCTAGTACAAAATCCCTTGATGTTTACTGCCACGTGTGCTCAAGTCTGGTGAGCTTCAAGGCAACTCAAGTATTTGCTCCATCATTTTACAGATGATAAAACTGATACTTAATTCTCCCATCTTACACTGATATTTTCTAACACAGTAGCAAATATTTAAGGAAAGCTAAACCTTTCTCCTATCTTTGATAACAAGAACATTAAATGTAAGTACATTTTCAATATAGGTTGTCATCCACATAAAATCCCCTTATTATAAAAGTCAAAATGGACCCATACTGTGTGTCTGCAGTGAATTTTCCTATGGATCTACATAAGATAATTTCAAACAGATAGTTTTAATATATAAGAGCAAGATGAGAAAGAACCAATGTACCCTGCATCTTTAATGCATGAAGAATGGAAAGTGGTATTCATGGCCCTAAGCAGAGCAATACAAAGCTATAGTAATTAAAACAGTATGGAACTGGCACAAAAAGAGACACAGATCAATGGAACAGAATAGAGAGCCTAGAAATGAACCCAAGGATATATGGTCAATTAATTTACAACAAAGGAGCCAAGAATATACAATGGGGAAAGGACAGTCTCTTCAATAAATGGTGTTGGGAAAATTAGACAACCACATGGCAATAAATAAATAAATAAATAAATAAATAAACTGGACCATTATCTTACACCATACACAAACATTAGCTTAAAATGGATTAAAGACTTGAAAGTAAGAACTGAAACCATAAAACTTCTAGAAGAAAATATAGGCGGTAAGCTCCTTGACATAGGTCTTGGCAAGATTTTTTGAACCTGACACCAAAATCAAAAGCAACAAAAGCAAAAATAAACAAGTGGGATTATATCAAACTAAAAAGTTTCTGCATAGCAAAGGGAACCATCAACAAAATGAAAAGACAACCTGCTGAATGGGAGAAAATACTTCCAAATCATAGACCTGATAACAGGCCAATATCCAAAATACATAAAGAACTCAACAGCAAAAACAAAAACAAAATAACAATCTGATTAAAAAATGGACAGATCTGAAGAGACATTTTTCCAAAGATACATATATGGCAAACAGTTACATAAAAAGATGTTCAACATCACTAATTATCAGGGAAATGCAAATCAAAACCAAAGTGAAATATCACCTCATACCTATTAGAATGCCTATTATCAAAAAGACTAGAAATAACAAGTGTTGGTGAGGATGTGGACAAAGAAGACCCTTGTGTACTGTTGGTGGGTATGTAAATTGGTGCAGGCAGTATGGAAAACAGTACGGAGGTTCCTCAAAAAATTAAAAAGAACTACCATACAATCCAGCAATTCCACTTCTGGATATTTACCTGAAGAAAATGAAAACACTAATTAGAAAAGATATATGCACACCCCATGTTCACTGCAGCATTATTTCCAGTAGCCAAGATATGGAAACAACCTAAGTGTCCATCAGTGGATAAATGGATAAAAAATTGTGGTACATATATACAATGGAATATTATTCAGCCATAAAAAAGAATGAAATCTTGCCATTTGCCACAACATGGATGGACCTCAAGGGCATTATGTAAGTGAAATAAGGCAGAGAAAGACAGATAGATACCATATGATCTCTCTTACATGTGCAATCTAAAAATTAACTCAAAACAAAAATAAGTTCAGATACAGAGAACAGATTGGTGGTTGCCAGAGGTGGGGGAGTGGGTGGTGGGAGAAATGGGTGTACAGTTTTTTTCTTTAGTTTTAGTAAGCTGAATGCCACTAAGTAAAAAATTAAAATATAAAAGAGCTGATGTTCCCTGTGTCTTTAATGCATGAAGGATGGAAAGCTGTACTCTGGGCCCTAAGTAGACACTTCATGCATTTATACATTTTTTTAAAATTATTACATAAATTTTCAAACATAGACAAAAGCAGAGAAAAAAGTGTAATGAATCTGCATGTACCTATCTCCCAACTTCAACAATTATCAATTCACACCCAATTTTTTTTTGAATTTTATTTATTTTTTTATACAGCAGGTTATTAGTTATCCATTTTATACATATTAGTGTATATATGTCAATCCCAATCTCCCAATTCATCACACTGCCCCCGCCAATTCACACCCAATCTTGTTTCAGCTATATGTTTACTTGTTCCCTCCGCCCCTGGATAATTTTGAAGTACATCCTACACATTACATAAATTCATCCGTAAACGTTTTAGTATGTGTACCTAAAAACCAGAAAATCTTTTAAGACCTAAGTATAATACAGTTATCATAACTACAATTAATCTATTCAATCGAAATAATTAAAGTCATATTATTTTTGAGTACAGTGGCTAGAATGCATAAGCAACTGTATTCCCCTTCAAAGACTTCCTTAGAACCTCCAGGGTCAGTTTGCATGTTGTTTGGTTAAGGATGACTTCTGGTTTATGTGATCTATTTCCTGATAAGGGGTAACTCAAAAGATTGTGTTTGGAAAGGGAAGGAGGTGAAAGGCAATAATAGCATCTTGATGGTACAAGAAAAAGACTGGGAACAGTTCATCTAAAACTGAATTTAGGTTTTTTTGCCATCTCTCCTACCTTAAAGTTTAATGCTATACAAATTACTGATGTGAGAGTAGCTGCTTTATGAGTATATGTCACAAAATATATTTTCTGTTAAGCTTTATCTTTGTTGAGCGTTTACATTACTTACTAGGATCAAAATCCAGCTGCAATGTACTTCCATTCTGATTTGCAAACATAGATCACACAACATGCCTCCTCTAATATGACTTCACCCACCACTTTCTCTGTAAACTATTGTCATATGCAAATTAAGTTTGACCATATTGTCAAATTTGGTACTCATAATCTCAAATTTTGGTGCTGTTTGGGTACTCCACCTCATTTCTGTCAGATAGTTGATTAAACACATATGAAGACTGTCTTCGATAGATACCTAACTCTTCAGGATTGTGCCTCAATAATTAAAATAATATTTCTGTCAATATACACTTAACGCAAGATCACAGAACATATGTTAATGAAAAAGAAGGACCAATACATAATTCCTTCTCTAGTCCCCAACATATTCACATTCTGAGAAAGTTAAGAGGAAGTACTTGGACTCCATCTGTTCTAATTCACTCAGTAGACTTCACTTCCTCAAATAAATCCTCCCAAACCAAATGAGACAGAAGTTATCAGTGCGTTCT
Organism: Lagenorhynchus albirostris; assembly: GCF_949774975.1. Classification (NCBI taxonomy): domain Eukaryota; kingdom Metazoa; phylum Chordata; class Mammalia; order Artiodactyla; family Delphinidae; genus Lagenorhynchus; species Lagenorhynchus albirostris. Next base: position 92,996,901 of record NC_083099.1, on the reverse strand, counting down.
ACACCATCTGAAACTTAACTATGTAATATGCTCATGATAAAACTACTCAGACTCATTTGGCAACCATAAATACTGCAAGTTAATGATATTAAATATAACTTTAGGTAACCTGAGAACAAATTAACATTGACAGAGAAATAGAAAAAAAAAAATTAAGTTCCCCCCAAAATTCCCATTCCCCAATAACACCCTATGTAAAAATCCAAATAAATATTGTCACTATCATCTCATCATCATCATGTATCAGTCACCTTCCATAGTATTTCTGTTTAAATGTTGTCCAGATCAATATTATCTCTTAAATACTTTCTTTTAATGTTTTAAAAGATAAACATCATATATAGTACAATTTCTTTTGCTCCCAAGATGATTATTTGAAGGCACACTTTAAGTTCAATCATTTCATGCCTTCCCACAAATACAATATAAATGGAGGGCCCTAGAGAATACATAAGACTTCATGAGTCTCATATACTCATTTCATGAGTATATTTTTACTATATGTGTGTTTCCCATCTCAGTAACTTCTAATGTACACTACCTTGCTATACTTCACACAGATTTGAAGTTACCATAAATCTCTTTTTCTAAACATGAAACAATTATAGACAAATAACTAGATAGATACATATACACATACATATACTGAGAGTAGCTTGGGTCCATACTAAGCATTTTCAGAGCACAATATATCCCACAAAAACTTAGTAACTTCTTGCTATAAAGAATGAATGATGACAGTTAATAGTGATCTTAGAATAAGTAACAGAGAGAGAGATCTTTGGTTTTGATGTCCTTTTATGGTGGGCAAGGGAAGACGACATTGACAAATCTAGACTCTTCTAGTTTTAATTTGGAAGGACCATGAAAACAGTGAATCAGGAAAGAAGCATAAACATTCTGAATCTGGAAGCTTGGATTGGAATCCTATACCCACCAATTGCAGCTGTGTGACACTGGGTAAGCCATTTCATCTTCTTTGTAGGGTATAATGAGAGAATGCACATTTTAAGGGATATCTTAAAGATAAAGTGAGATAAATTAATTCAAAGCCTTCCAAAGTGCTACTTAAATTCCAGTTGGTATAATTACTACAAAAATAGTCTCAAGAACAAAGAAAAGAAGTAAGATAGCTGAGGAAACATACCATAGCCCTTACACGACTCTCAAAGTGAAAGAGGAGCTCCAACACTTTATCACATTTATACAAAAAGACATAACATATAATCAAGGACAAATACTAATTTATAACATTCTTAAAGGCAAATATTTTTTTATTTGTAGTACTAAGGTTATGAAGCTTCACTGAGGCTAGAAATTTAAAGGCTGGTTGCTTTTGAAAACAGATATATTAAGATTACTTCTTAGTGCCTTGAATGCGATTCTTTGAGCTGGCTTCTCACCCCTCTTAGACAGTTACACATTTCTTCCCCAGTCATGCTCTCTAAATATGGTACACCTATAAATCTCTTTAATCACATGTCATATTAAAATCCGAGCTTACTAATTTTCATCTGCTGACTTTTTGCTAAGTATTTTGAATACTCCAATATCTTTCCTTTAAATTATTTTGAAAAAATATGCAGGAGGAATAATCAGAGGAAAATTAACTTTGCTTTTAATTGAATTTGAAAGTCCTTGGCAATAATTCAAACAAAGGCTGCATATCCAATTGGCATATGTGTATCCATTTTTATTTTGGAAGAAAGATTTGAAGAACACAGTTTAGAGTCTGTATGCAGCAGATATTTTCTAGATTCCTGGAAAGAAAGAACAAAAACAGTTCCTTACTTTACACCTTATGTGATCACCCTGCAATATCACTGATGCATAATATGTTATTACAGAAAAGGAGACATGGAGGAAGTAAAGAAGAACATGTTTTGTTAATATTCATGGAATAGTGTGGAAGTGAAAGAAAACTCTCCAAGGATTGCATTGCCAAGGATGGAACAGAAATGCCGAACCCAGACTTCCCTGGTGGCGCACTGGTTAAGAATCCGCCTGCCAGTGCAGGGGACATGGGTTCTAGCCCTGGTCCGGTAAGATCCCACATGCCATGGAGGAACTAAGCCCGTGCGCCACAACTACTGAGCCCGCGTGCCACAACCACTGAAGCCCGTGCACCTAGAGCCCGTGCTCCACAACAAGAGAAGCTACCACAATGAGAAGCCCATGCACCGCAACAAAGAGTAGCGCCCGCTTGACGCAACTAAAGAAAGCCCACGCGCAGCAACGAAGACCCAATGCAGCCAAAAATAAATTTATTTTTTTAAAAAAAGAAAGAAATGCCGAACCCAGAGTGATACTACTTCAAAGAATGCCTCTAGAGAGGTGATTACTCATTTTACTTAGTATTCTGTGCAAACTCAGACTTGCCAGTTCAATTTATTAAATAACAGTTTCAGAAGAAGAAAAAAGTATCTGACACCTCTTCAGAGGCATGACTAAATGGGCCATTATGACAGCAATTAAAGAGTAACCACTTGCAGCCCATAATAACTAACTGACACCTCTACTGTGCATTTCTTAGGGTTTCCGTTAATTACAAAGTTTAAGTCTCCAATGAATTTCAATTAAACCAAAGTAGGGCATCAAACGGAAGGAAAAGTTGGTGAAGAACTACTTGCTAAAAATGCACAATGGTTGAACATATAATATGTTACGGTCAGGGTTTAATATTTCCTATTGGACCTGATTTATCAGAGCTTCTTGGCAGACATGCAGCCTTTAAAATCCTTTTCATATCAGCATGCCCAACCAAAGTAGTCGAAAGTAACAAAAATGTCTCACATCCATAATTAAATTGGAAAGATAACAGGATATTCATTTCAAGTGATTATTAGTACCATGCCCCTCGATAAAATTTTTAGATTTAATTTTAACTTCTTGAGGGTAGGGACTGTGTCTTTAGTACAGAACCTGGGAAACAGAAGCTGCTTAAAGAATGTTTGCTAAATAAATGAAAACGAATGGATTTGAGATCTTGGAGCCTGACGGATGAAATATTCTATGTCAGCTTCTACCAAGCCAGTTAAGGGAAACCAAATTATCCTTGTGCACAATTACGTTTGAAAACTCAATTTTTTCTCTGATAGAAAAAACAAGCAAGCATATAAAAACAAAAACACTGGCTTTAAAGTTAGAAAACAGACTCTAGCCTTTTACCATTTTGAATAAGGAAGAAGTTGGAAAAAAAAGACACATATTACTACATGTACTCATATCCAGAGACTTACTACTCACATAACGTTTCCAATTACATCTACAAGCTTAGATACAATGTTTGACAATACAGTGCAGAACTATGGAAATGTTCCATAATTTTGTTTCTTTTTGTCCTCATATTGACCAACAATTAGCTTAAGTCCAGTGAGCAGCTCATTGGGGCTACGATGTGAGGTTTTTAGTATAGCTAATGTTTGTTAACTGTATTTTAAATGGATTAATAATTTCATAAGACTTATTTTTATTCAATAACAGGGGCATTTTGCAATAACGTATTTAAATGACTGTCAAATACTGCTGTTCATACAAAAATATGAAAACTGCCAAAACAGATCTGTTGGTTGGCAGGAGGCAGCACAGTGTGAAATCTATATGAAAATGTAGAAATATTCAGTTTATCCAAAAGCAGAAATGTTCAAAAGTTGAAGCTTCTCTAACCACTAAAATCCCATTGAGATGTAGAGACTATGGAACATCACTTAGAAATTCTCAAACACTGACCTAACAATTTTTTTCAGGGTAGAGAAAACTTGAATCAGGGATCACTGTGCATATTTCTCGGTGTAAAAAAGCAATAAATAGAAACTTGGTCTTCCTGCCTGTAGGTTAGTGCCAGTAATATTGCAAGAAATTTAAAAAAAAAAAAAGTGCAAAAAAACCAAAATGTGCAAAGTTGAAGGGAATCACCCAGCAGCTACTAAATGGAACAAATGGATCTGAGGTTTAAAATTCTCAGGAATCATTCTCGGATCTTAAACATGATAAAAGGTCTTTGAAAAGTCCACTGATACTTTGCAGAGGAGAAATGGACAGAACTGAGACATTACAAGGGCTTTTCACAATTGATCCATAATATCAGTGTCTTTTTATTTGTTGTACTCTTAGCCCTATTCTTCTCTTTCCTTTACATCATCTAGCACACGGTCTATAGATATTTACCGAATAACTACCAACGTGGAGGTAGCATGCTAGGGGAGAGGAATTCTAAAACAGGTAAAGCAATCCACATCCTAGAGGCAAAAGAGGTAAATATGTATTGTAAATGCTTATAATACAAATACAAGGAGGTAAGAGCTTACAGGGACATATACAAGATGTATCAGAAAAATATTTACTGATCATGAACTGTCTTGTGTGAGAAGAATTTTAAAGATGCTGAAATAATGCCTTTGCATATTTTTCATTAACTTATATGCCAAATTCTATGATTACATTAGGATAATAACATTATTCACTAGTGACACGAGTGTGATTTATTTTGATTATTTCAACCTTCTAAGCACTTTTGAATTTGTCAGTTTTTTACTACTTAACTTGGTCAACTACTACTTTAGTACTACTTTCTCAGACAGCTTCTCCTAAAATTTTACTCACAGACAGTTCTTAGCACTTGGCAATTTATGCACGTCCTCAATCTCTAAAAGTAAAACTAAGAAGTACTGTACTTCAGACTAAAAAAGAGAAAGAAAGAAATCGCAAATGTTAATTTACAAATATGACTGGACATTATCTTAATATAAGGCCATTAGATCAACATGAAAAATCATGAAGAGAATCAAGGAATTGTTTAGCTACAGGCAAGAGAAACTGCACCATCTGGAGACTACAGAGTAATATATAGAAAACCTGTGGTGATGTAAAGGGCAAAGGGTTAATAACATAGCCATGACAACCGGGAAATAGGTCCTCTGTGTTTTGCACATACCATACCTATTGCAAATAGTTCACAGACTTATTACTAAATTAAATATATAGCACTGGCCCTAAAGTTTTAAAAGACAAATTTCATTTAAGAAGTATACAGAAAGTAAAATAAGTAAAACCTTCTTGCTTTCCATTCAGCTTTACTCTTTTACTCACCCTGAGCCACAAGGTAAACAACTACTTTGTATGACACTATAAACAATAATCTTTACTAATCTAAGGTTCTGCCAACCAAATGGGAGCTTCTGACTTTTAACCCTCTTAACTTCCAAATGCTAGGTAAGTTTCAAGTTGAAGATGCTAAGTCCTGCAATATGTATGTATTTGTATGCTCCAAGCCGGGGGCCCCCAGAGAAGGGGCTGAAATACACAGGCCATGTACAGAGGTAGAGTACTGGAAGTTTGTACCAGCCTAAAATTCTGGTTTTCTTTAGGGAGAAAAGCAAACTTTTAGGTTCTTCATATCTGTGAGAACCATACTACCACACTGAGGACATAAGTCAATCTAAATGGGTGACATACACATTTGGCCCCTATCAGTTTAATACTTACCCTGAAATAGTTAATGGGTTTCAGGTACAACAAATCATCCTAAAGTAGTCCCCTCCCAGTCAGCCAGGCACTGAGTCAATAACATCTCTATAATACTTTCTACTGATACATTTGAAACCCACTTGCAAACCGACAGTTTTGTCTTCTATCAGCATAACTAAATTTATTGAAACTCATTTATAAAAAGACACTGCTACATATGCAGTACTATTATTGCTAAGGTAACTTAAATAGCAATCACGTGACTATGCTGAGCGTTTGCTGATGCCATACTTAGCATCCCTTTTCCTCCAACTTGTGTAGTACAACTCCCTGTACTACACAAAATTCACAAGCATCATGAAGGGATAAAGGGAAATTAGGGCAAGGATAACAAGGAAAACCTCAGGTAAAATATAAACCAAATGCATACTGAAAGAGAGAAGTGTAGGGATGTTGAGCAAGTTTTAGCGAGGTAGCAGAGATGTCTGGGAGTACAGAAATGACTCTGAAAATGTAAATCAGTTGTAATTCATTTCCTAGTTCTTCCCCTTTTTTTTCATCCATTTTTAAAATGTCCCCAAAGGAAAAAAGAGGCCCTCTTTATAAGACTGTGAAAATCATTAACATTTTATTACCAAGTAATGAGCTCAACAAACATCAATGCTCCTATGAGTCTGCATTGCCCCTTTGTGATCCTCTGAAGCCATCCTTCCTCAGGCAATGCACAGGTTCTGGGTTGGAGAGAAGGCTCAGGAATATGGTAGGGATGCCGATGATACACTCAACTGAAAATTTTTTAAAAGGCTTGAAATTTTAATTATTTGTTTTCTAAACCCAATCAGCAATACTGACTTCAATACTGACTGTGTTAAACAGAGCAATTTAAAAATGACTTAGGGCTTCCCTGGTGGCGCAGTGGTTGAGAGTGCGCCTGCCGATGCAGGGGACGCGGGTTCGTGCCCCGGTCCGGGAGGATCCCGCGTGCCGCGGAGCGGCTGGGGCCGTGAGCCATGGCCGCTGGGCCTGCGTGTCCGGAGCCTGTGCTCCGCAACACAGAGGAGGCCACAACAGTGAGAGGCCCGCGTGCCGCAAAAACAAAAAACAACGACAACAAAAAAATGACTTGAGCAAAATATTCTGTGAATCCTCTAAATATTCAAAACTAGAAATCTGTCCAAAGATCTATTTTTAAATCTCCAAACTTTATTACAGATAAAGAAATATTTTAAAAAAAATAAGCCCTTGGGGAAACCAATTATTCCCTAGGTGTTAATTTAAAACCTCAAATCAATTTATATTTATTGAATGCCTACAGAGTGGAAGGCAGCTCACCTTAAATTCTGCTTCTGTAAATTGGAAAATTTAGTGCCTGTTTCTGTGGGAACTAAAGGTATTTGGGAAACTTTTTCTGTCTGATTCTATTTTAGCCTTACAGAGCAACTGTAGACCCCCATATGTGAGACAGAAGGCACATCTTCTCAGGAGAAGAGAGGTGTTGAAACATCAACGTAAGATTTATCTACTAGGGTTTATTGCTTGAAAATCTGACCTACTATAAATAGAATCTGACCTATGATAAATAATGTAAATATGGTTAGTTGGTAACACTGATAAGTTACATTCTGAAATCAACAGTGTTACAGAAGTAGAACTACTTACGATTAATATCATAAAATTAAGTTATACATGCAAAGCAAACATAAAAACAAAAAGAAATTAAATCATATAAATGAAAGATTCAAACATGAGATTTTTTTCTAACAACCATTCAAACAAAGCACTTATCAGTATTACTTCCTGAATCATTAAGATGAAGAAAACTGAAAAGAGAAATATTCACAGGGAATATAAGGAAGACATCAACGTTGCTAATTAAATCTTGATTATACCTGCCAGGCTGTAAGGCAAGAGGTACACATCAAATGCCCACAAGGCTCAATCTTGACATCTTTGTCGTTCTCAGCACAAATTTTACAGAGCTGAAAAGTGGAACCCATTTCACAATATAATTCATATTGTTCCTGGAATTTGGGGGAGAGAAAAGGCAATGTTAATGTATTTTTAGTATGAAGTGATAATACTGAATTTTCTTAAATACAATGACTTACAGTAAATTCCTCACACTTGATCCTGTCAGATCATGTTGCCATTTAAGACATGTTTTAAATTGGTCATCACAATTTGGTCTACAAAATTAAACAGATTTTATCAGCAATTGCATAAGCTTTTTGAATACTTTGGATTATTTAACATTTTGTACTGTTCCTTTAGGAAGGTACCTGCATCAATAGAGTGATTTAAGAGACACAACTTATGGTTTTAAAAGGCAATAATAAATAACTTTATTTTCTTTGTAAATGCCACATACTCATCTAATTTTAATGTCAAATTGCAATATGGCTGATCATTAATTTTATTTTTTAGATAGCTATCTGTAGAAATTCCAGAATGGAAGTAAAGCAGCATTTGCCAAGGCCTTTCTGCATGCTAGGTACTGTCGTCCACATTTATTATGTCATATAATCTCCAAAGTATAAGACGACACACTGAATTTTAAAAAAAAACAAGTAAAAATGAGGGTCAGTAAGTTTAAATTATTTCCTTCAAATTCTATAATAAATCTCTAATTCGCATACTCTTTTCCCAGTCTAACACCATCAAGAAATCTCATCATTTCGGCAACCAAAAATTGTTTTATTCAACATTCTCTTGATTTGCTAGTTTAGAAGCTTTGGCACAGTAAAACTTTCAGTGGTCAGATAATGAAAAGATCTACGTCACAAAGAAGATACAAACATATTGGTAAGAATTAAAAAAGTATGAAAAATAGTGTTATTTAATAGGGATACAAAGAAAAGGAAATATAGAAATAAAAATTTGTTTAAATAAGGCAATGTTTTAGGCTAGTAAGTACCTAATACATACACGGCCCTGGATAGGATGAATAAATGACAATATTTAATCCTTAACCTAATGAAAGATCTTACAATCTCGAGAAAAAAGTATATATATAAACACATACACAGATACACATACACACATATACCCACACATTCACATATCAATTGTGTCTACCATGATATATGTATGTGTGACTATATAAATAATCTTAAAATAAATTAAGGAAAAAGACAAGAAAATGGATCAAGATGGAAAAGAAGTCTAACGTAATCCAAAATAAATTATATATCACTGAAATCCCTAAAATAATAGACAAGTATCTATATTGGTTATGAAATCCAAAGGGCCAATTTATAATTATAAAAAAATTAAAATAGGCTAAAATCACAGCTGCAGAATTCAATACAACCTAAGATGTAAGCTAATCAAATATTTATGAGTAATTTAAGAGAATGATGCTACTCCTGAATATGAATTTTTAAACAATTTTTAAAAAACAATGGATTTATAATGAGGAATTATCTCGTGTCTTTTTGCATATATTAGAAAATAGAGAATCACTAAATAATTTTTTAAATGGCTTTCATATATTAAATTTTAAAAACTGCCCACACACAGTACCCATGTCAGGAAGTGTGTTTCACCTAATAATATCAAGACCACTGAGACTGAAATCTGGAGAACCAGAAATAAAATTTAAAATTATCTGTTGTCTTCCCCAAAACGTATTATTTCTTTTTATTACAGTCTTATTATTACACAAAGCACAAAATATCTAAATTATAAAAATTTTTAAACTTAACTACATGTAAAATAAAATATTCAAGTTCTCTCTCAGTTAAAGACTGTTGCCAGATTGGTGTTTTTCTATTTTTATTCTTTAAAAGCACATTCATATGTTCATATATGGTAATTTCTTATTTATTTACAAAATTGAACTTAAGTAATATAATTTTACAAAATAAAATGTTACATAATTAAGCTTTACATAACTTTTTCACATAAGATGCAGAAGTTCCCATGTGAATAAGTAGAGCTACCTTCCTCCTGTTAAAGACTTCATGGTATATGCAGTATGAGTATACAATGGTATTTAACCTATGACTAAATATTTTGGTATATTGTAATATTTCATTTTTATGAAAAATGCTAAAGTAAACATCCTGGTGTATAGATCTTCTTGTGTATATGCAAGTGATATGCATATGGAATCTAGAGTCAAAGATCTTTAGATTTTGATAATTATTGAATATCACCCTCAAGAAAGGCTTTACCAAGTTATACTCCCACTCATAACCTATGAGGCTGCCAACAATGGATTTATAAGAATATAATTATTGTCTACAATAGGCTTCAATTACTCATTTGACTCTAAAAACTAATGCATATAATTAACCTAATCTTCTTTGGAGTTTTCTAAAACTATAGCTCTCCCCTCATATCCATCTACCTACCTATGGATTTATTTATCTATCTCCCCACATAAATGCCAATATTATATTGGAAGCAAGAGTATTAAAAGCAGAACCTTTTATCAAAAAAATGCAGAAAGTAATGTAATTTCTTTTCAAACACTCTTAAAATTCCTTAAATATCTTTTGCATTAAATACCTGCACATGATTTTACCTATAGTATAAGAATCTTATTTATTTCAAAGTCATCATAGATACTTATTTTTTTTTGGAGATCCTTATTAATTATAAATATGTCTCCAGAAATTGTCCTTACCTGTGTAACTTTTATATGATCATGGGGTGTAGGTTCACATAATCCAGTTAAATCAGGATTATAACTCCTCCCATCAGGATAAAGATAGCTGGGTTATAAACAGAAATTTTATTAACATAAATATACAAGTCTTAATTGCATTTAAAGTTATTTAATCAGATTCTTCTATATTCAAACAGACATTTGGATGTTTCCTTTTTATGTAACTTACATCAAGAACTTATTCTATCACTGTTTCCATAATACTACAAGTTATTTTTAGGACAGTTAAAATCTAGGAATCTTTTTCATAAAGGAAATATACAATGAATATGGACTCAGCCATTAAGCAATCATTTTCAATTAAATACCTTTACTATATGTATAGGTAAGTTAAAAATTTATTTTCCTGGTTACTCATATTCTATTCCAAAATACTTTGAATATACACCTATTTGCAATTATTACGTCTTTCATCTGAAGCACAGTTAACATTAACTGTATCATTTTACACAATGCTTAGTACCACCAGGAAAGAAAAATAGAATTAAAGCCCACAATTTTCCAACAAAAGTTATTCAAACACTTCCGTGGTGTTTTCTTTCTCCAGTTTCCCATCCTCTTTCTTTCTGTTTCACCTTCCACTTATCCTGACACATATACACATGTGCACACACACATACACGTTTACTGCAGAAATTTAAAAATGTTACAATTCCATGTTTCACTTACTTCAAATCAAGGTACAAACAGAATGGTTTATAAACATAAGGTTCCATTATTAGAGAGAATTAAAATAAGAACTAAAAGTTATAGTGCTGTCTTGCTGTACTAAACCAGCTTTTACTCATTCAGAAATTCATTAAAAAATGAAGTTTACTGTGTTGGTAAACACATATTTTAGATTAAGAAAGCAGTAATATTACTGCTGGATTTCATCAATTTATTAAGTTACAGTTGGTTTTGTTTACTATCTTTCTGTTCTAGATTTTTGAATGAAAAATTAAGAACATAATACTACAGTGGTGAATATTTTAAAGGGCAAAACTATACTAAAACTATTCTGTGAAGTAACAAAAACTATCTATCCTTAAATAAAGAGTCTATAAGAATGTTAGTAAGTATTTTAAATTACACAAGTGAACCAGGAAAAATGAACCTAGAGGATAGATAATTCTCACATGGTAAGGAGCATATCAGTGACTGTCTTTTTTTTTTTTAAGATTTAGGAAAAGGAGTTGACTACATCTGACTATGATACAAATTTAGAATGTCATTATAGGGTTGGGATACAATTTTACAAATATTGAGTGATAAGCAAAAGTTGGTAACTCTTTTTTTATACCCTAAAATGGCCAGTTTTAAATATTATTATGTATTTTGTTCATCACACTTCAAAAACGTAGAATTCTAGGAAGAACTCAGAAATGAAAGATTACAAAATGACAATAAGGTTACTAGAGGAAAGGTTAAATGGTTCTATTTAATGTATAAGGAGCATTTCAGTGATTACTGTCCCCAGTACACTGGGGTGCTACTGCTGAGCCCTTTCCAATGGCAGTGAAGGAATAAGGAATCTTGGCTAGTTATCAAAGTAAACTTCTTGATCACCTATGTCCTACAATATCAGATTAACTATACGGAAAGGAGAGCTGTCCCTGATAGTTGGACCAGATGATATCCTGTGTTTTTACTGATCTTAAGGAAAAAAAGCTAACAAACAAAAAACCTATCTAATTAAAATCCTAATATTTTAATCTAATCTAAAACCTAATCTGATCAGATTTTAATGTAATCTATCATTAAATTTCAAATTCAACTAGCTAAACCCCTCTGAAGATGTGTGTGTGTTGTGTGTGTGTTTGTGTAAATATTAACAGGTAATTTGCACAGGAGTTTGGAGGCTAGACTACTGATTATGATATTATAATCTGTTAATTTTGATTGACTTTTGAAAAATAGATGTAAAGCATTATAACAATATAAATAAGCTATATCACTAATCGTTAGAGAAATGCAAATCAAAACTACAATGAGGTATCACCTCACACCAGTCAGAATGGCCATGATCAAACAATCTACAAACAATAAATGCTGGAGAGGGCATGGAGAAAAGGGAACCCTCTTGCACTGTTGGTGGGAATGTAAATTGATACAGCCACTATGGAGAACAGTATGGAGGTTCCTTAAAAAACTAAAACTAGAACTACCATACGACCCAGCAATCCCACTACTGGGCATATACCCTGAGAAAACCATAATTCAAAAAGAGTCATGTACCACAATGTCCATTGCAGCACTATTTACAATAGCCAGGACATGGAAGCAACCTAGGTGCCCATCGACAGATGAATGGATAAAGAAGATGTGACACATATATACAATGGAATATTATTCCTCAGCCATAAAAAGAAATGAAATTCAGTTATTTGTAGCGAGGTGGATGGACCTAGAGTCTATCATACAGAGTGAAGTAAGTCAGAAAGAGAAAAACAAACACCATATGCTAACATATATATATATATGGAATCTAAAGAAAAAAAAATGGTTCTAAAGAACCTAGGGGCAGGACAGGAATAAAGACGCAGACGTAGAGATGGACTTGAGGACATGGGGAGGGGGAAGGGTAAGCTGGGATGACATAAGAGAGTGGCACTGACATATACACACTACCAAATGTAAAATAGCTAGCTAGTGGGAAGCAGCCACATAGCACAGAGAGATCACCTCGGTGGGTGCTTTGTGACCACCTAGAGGGGTGGGATAGGGAGGGTGGGAGGGAGACACAAGAGGGAGGAGATATGGGGATACATGTATACATATAGCTGATTCACTTTGTTATACAGAAGAAACTAACACAACATTGTAAAGCAATTATACTCCAATAAAGATGTTTAAAAAAAAAGCTATATCAAAATTACTCCATTTACAGATATACTCACTCATAACCTCTTTTTTATAAATTAAAACTCTGAAGCACATTTTCTTCAAAACAAAAGTCCTCTTATCATAGTGAATAGAAAGCTACACATATGAATCTTTGATGCACCAGAGGTAAGGTATAAATGACAGAATAGCAAATTTATGATCATTTAAAAAAAAGAGAGAAATAGACATTTGGTACCAGTTTGCCATACAATTCTTATGTAACTATTTCTTGAAAATTCACAACTTTTATCTCTTCACATAGATCTCATCACGTTTTCTTCTTTCTGTTTTTGCAATTACTTTGGAAAAGTAAAACTTTTTGCTATTGGAAAATTTAAACTATTTGCTCTTTCTGGTGGACTTTCTCTTGCTAGACTTCTATCACAGTCCATGCCGCAGCAAGTAGGAGCAGCACATATGTCTCTAAGTTACTCAGCAAGGCAAAGGACAAGAAAAGTCAGTGAGATGGAGGTGACACTGAAAATACCACAAAAGGGTGAAGGGAATGGCATATGACTAAAATGAATGAAAGACATATTTACTATGAAGGGACCCATCAGATTGTCTAAACTTTATGTATGGAGAAGAAAGGCAATCTTAACCTAAAAAACAAAGGAGAATTTATCTATTTCTAAATTTAAAAAAAACAGCTTAAGATAAACTGAACTTAGCTATTAACATACAATTCTGGAATATGGATTTATTATTGATGTGAGTAAAAGAAGGGAGACATGAAGAGAAGGGAAGGGAAGGGATGAGAAAAGGATAAGAAGAAGAAAAAGAAAATGTGGTATTACCAGTGAACATAAAAAGTAGAACTAGCAATTTAAGGGTTACATGAGGCAATAGGAGTCAATTATTTTAAAGAATTATCCCAATATATACCGTTTTACATCTAATTTTAAACTACCTTTAGTTAGTAAGTTCTTTTCCTGTGAAAGATACAAAAACTCATTGTAATTTGATGTTGGAATTTATTTGCTATGTTATACACTGAAATTCAATGATAGCAACTATAGGTGGAATCTAAGAAATACAACAAACTAGTGAATATAACAAAAAAGAAACAGACTCCCAATACAGAGAACAATCTAGTGGTTACCAATGGGGAGAGGGAAGGGGGGAGGTGCAATATAGGGGAAGGGGAGTAAGAGGTATAAAATAAGCTACAAGGATACATTGTACAGCACAGGTAATATAGCCAATATTTTATAGTAACTATAAATGGAGTATAACCTTAAAAAATTGTGAATCACTATACTGTACACCTGTAACTTATATAATATTGTACATCAACTAGACTTCAATTTAAAAAAACAACAATAACACAAAAAAAACAAAGAACAGAAAGGACGAAAGAGAGGGAACAACAGAGGGAGGAAGGCGGAGAGAAGGAAGACACGTTTCAGTGACACACCAGCACGGTGCTCCCCGTGGAAATGAAGTCCCAGGCCCATTTAATAACCAGTTGTATTTTTCTGAGAGAGAAGAGCTGATGGATGGCTCTTTGGGGGGGTTGCTTTTGTGAGCTGTCTGCAGCAACCCCATAAACAGGGGAACCCTTTGCAACTTCACCAATGGCCCAAAAACGGAGCCTGTCAGAATCTGCTCATGATCCCAACAGGATTCAGAGGCCCTACACTGACTGGGAGTGCAATTTGGGAGCACAGGAGCAGAGCTAGGTAGGGAACAATCAAATAATCATTCCACTGAGTCCATTCTCCAACTGTACCTATACAACTGTATACTTCTAATATTTGTAAGACAATATTGAGACCCGAAGATTGTTTAGACCATGCTAGAAAAAAATATATCAAATAATTAGGTTACCTTAAAATGACTATTTTAAGAGATGAACAATAAAAACTAAGGAACATCCATTTCTTAGTCTTGAAATAAAAACCAGCCTGAACATCAGCCTCACTACCCATTCCCTCCATCGCAGAGCGGTCTCTATCTTCCACGTCTGTGAATAATAAGCACCCCCAACTCCCATGTCTCATACTTACAATCCTTCCCTGCTGCCGTCGATCAGGGCTTGAAATAAGGGCTTGTTGTGCGGTATGGTCTGTAAGATATTTCCATCCCCTGTCACATAGCCGATGGCCCACTGTCCCAACCTAGTGCAGCTTAACCGGAAAATGTAGCTGTGAAACATAAGAAAATTACGTTTAATCACATTCAAAATGTAAGCTAACTACTACCAAACAATCTGTTAGATTTTTCTTAAGTGAAAGAATAAACAGAATCATTTAGAATTTCTATCTTCAAACTTATTTTTACACCGTTTTCCTTCTCCATTTTTTCATCTGTAAAACAAGCAATGATAATAATTCCATTTAAGTGGTTTCATCCTTGAAGAAAACTGGGTTTTTAAAGAAAGGAAGAAGTTGTGATTTTTTTTAAAAATAAATTTAGTTATTTTATTTATTTTTGGCTGCTTTGGGTCTCTGTTGCTGCATGCGGGCTTTCTCTAGTGGCGAGGAGCGGGGGTTACTGTTTGTTGTGGTGCACGGGCTTCTCATCGCGGTGGCTTCTCTTGTTGCAGAGCACGGGCTCTAGGCGCATGGGCTTCAGTAGTTGTGGCACGTGGGCTCAGTAGTTGTGGCTAATGGGCTCTAGAGCGCAGGCTCAGTAGTTGTGGCGCACGGGCTTAGTTGCTCCACGCCATGTGGGATCTTCCCACACCAGGGATCGAACCCGTGTCCCCCGCATTGGTGGGCGGATTCTTAACCACTGTGCCACCAGGGAAGTTCCAGAAGTTATGATTTTTAAATATTAAGAACTTCATATTGGTTTTGGAAATTTTGGAAAGGACTTTACAAGAAACTCTAAAAACATATTCTCCTAGAAAGCCGGAAAATAAATATCAACCTGTCCCTTATTAGGATCCTTAATCGTAATCACACAAATTCCACACAGACTTATTATGACTGTCAGTTGGATCCCAAATAAAGTACATCCTGAAGAACTCAAATGTCCTTGTAATAGACCCAACTATGTTCTTTACCATGAAGCCAAAGAGATGAACCACTTTCCAAGAGAAAGGACCACTTAAACACATATCCAGCAAATATTTGTCAAAATCATTTGATTTGTTCACTGAGTATTCCTAAACACCCCATCACACCTTACCTGTAACAGTTTACCACAGTCTAATCATTTCATCTTTAACTACCTAAAACTTAGAAGAAATCACTGTTACAGGGCAAGAAGGGAAGGAAAGGAAAACATCCTTTCAGAGGGTACTATCTTAAGAGAACTATTCCAATAGCAATGAGACCTGGCTTTTGCTTCCAACACTGCCATTAATTATCTCCATGACCTTGAACAAGAGAACACAAAAGGGATTCAGTTACTTTATTTATTTAGAATTGGACAAGATAATTTCCCAAATGACGTCTGTGTTAAATTTGCATGATTCCGTGATTCCAACCATATTACATCTTTCAAATCATACTCCAGAAGCAAGAAGATACTTTGATGCCAGTGAAGGGTGTAAAAGTTACGGAAAAATCTGGTTATGAAAGATCCCTGAATGAAACAAAATGACTCACCTAAGTCACTGTCAATGTGCACAATATCTGGCCTGCTCTTGTGGTCACAATGAGAACCAGCTCTCAGTCTAAACCAACGACTCCACAGGAGCCACACTGTTTTCTGTACCCATTACCTCCTTCTAATATACCATATAAATTTTTAAAAATAAAAAAGGTGGAAATTTTTCATTATGGCAGAGAAGAAAGGAATCATCAATAACTGACTGTACTCAAAAAGACTTTGCTAAAGGACAAATGACATTTGCACTACAAATCAAATAAAATGATATTAGAAGAAAAAGGTAGATTTAAAAAACTACCGAATTCATTCCTAAAATGAAATGACCCCTATGTGAAAGTCAGTGCACTCACAAACACTGGGATGGTGTCTCCTACTAAAACATGAGAGTGAAGGAGGGCAGATCTCCACTGTCATTAGTGTCGCACCCAGCACACTGCTTGCCACAGCACGAATGTCTACTATGTGCCTGGTGCATTTCTAGACCGCATGTGGGGAAAATGCCTGCACCACGGGAGAGACAGACTTTCTCCCGCCCAGATTTGCCATTAATAAGGTGTGCTCTCTTGGTCAAAGCCAGAGGGGCTGATCACACAGCCAAGCTCTGAGTTTCACTCAATTTCAACATTAAGCATGAGGTCTTATGGAAGACGTTCTCAAGGACATGAAACTGGTTTGGATTGTTAACAATGGGCTTATATGTCTATGTACTTACATGTGTTTATCACGCATGTATATGTACACTTATATGTACTTACATGCATTAATATGTATTTATATGTAATTATGTGATTATCATAGAACCAAATTGAATGTCTTGAAAAAATACCTTAAAATAATGAACATGAAACTGATTTATTTTGTCATTAGCACAATATTCAAGTATTTAAATATACACATCTAATTTTATACATAAACATGTGTCACGAAAACAGTTAATATGCTAATATCCTACTCCAATTTGAAACTCTGAGACTTACTCTCTAAATTCATCAAATTACATACTACCATATCCTCTTTCACTTTATGAACACTAAATTTCAGAACAAGCATAACGTACCAATTTAAAGAACTGAATTAAGAAGCACTGTTTTGGTCTATTAGCATTTCCTTCCCCTCATTCCCATGGGTGTTACTGATTTACTTAGGAATGAACCACAGAGGACTTTTCATCTTTACATATATCACATAATATTACTGCCAAAAAGTCTTACCTTCCGGGTTTAGTGCTGTATTTCTGTAGCCGTGCTTTTACTTCATCGTACGTGAGAAATGCCATGTAACCCGGATGTGTTACAGCTAAGAAATTCCAATTCCGTAAAATAGAGCCCCAAGGCTAAAAATATAAATAAATTAAAAGATTACCTAGAGAATATCAACTATCAATTACACAGCAACCCATCATTTAATACACATACTAAAATTCTCCTGGATGTGAGCTTATGGGGTTTAGGCCAAATTCTAGTACCTAACAGCAAACATGCAATTATATATTTTCTTTTTGGAGAAATATGATTATGCAGAAAACAGATTTCTTAGGAATAAAATACAGAAAGCAAAAAGGAAAACCACATAATCTCTTCTCTACAAATTCTATTCCCAATACAGCAGTTGTGATCAGTTTGAACATAAACCACATCAACTCTTCTGTTCAAAACTCTCTAACTTTGAGTAAAAGCCAAAGTCCTTATAAATGGCCTAGAAAGACCTTTGCAGGGTTGAGCCCCAGTTCCCTTTTTGTCCCCATCTGCTGTGACTCTCCCACTTTCAGCCTTTCCTCTAGACACACGGGCCTTGTTGCCTGCTGGCCTGAACATAATTATATTCTCTCACCTCAGAGCCTTCGAACTTGCTGATCCCTATACCTGAATTCTTTCTCCAAATATCCATGTGACTGCTTCCTCTCCAAATGTCATTTCCTCAAAATGTGGCCTTCTCAGACCACCTATTTAAAACCACTAACTCTCATCTCATGCCTCATCTCCCTGTGTCTGTTTTGTTCACTACTCTGCATTTAGACATCTCACTTTGTAGAACAAAAAACTCCATCATGGAATGTAAGTGATTTGGCCAAGTCTACACATTGGCCATAAGCTACATGAGAACAAGGAACACACCTGTCTTGCTTCCCAAAGGGAGACCAGGCACTAATGCACAGTGTCAGAGCGTAGTGATCAGGCTGGGGGAATAGCTGAAGAGGTCCTCTACTGAGTGACTTGTCTGCAAGGCCTCGACTCCCATGGTAACAGACTACTTACTGTACTCACATTTGGTTTATCCGTGTACAATCACAAACTCAGAAAAGTTCATGGTTTAGAGGTGAGCTCTGTAAAAATCTTTTGCAGAAATAAACACAAACACACACGCACGCACACATAAAGGGTTTGTATTGTTCTCTCTTTAATAGGATTAGCTGTCCCTCCAGTTACCATGGCAAGAGAAAAAAGGCAGTCAGTAATAGACAACTTTGCTTGAGGGTGTGAATGAATCATCTCTGCCATATCTTTAAGGCTGAAGCTACATTTATCCAAAGGAATTGGCAGCATACTCTATCCGATGTGCCAGATTATTAACTCAAATCTTCTACATAAAAGAAAAAAAAAGGTATTTTGTGTTGCCAAGTGATAGTTGTTGAAATAGTCATCCTAGACATGATTATTGGTGGAGGGCTCCTGCTTTTGTCTGTTTTGAGACTTGTTCCTTGTGATTGTTAAGCAAGTTTCACATTTACAAGGCGCAATTCTTTAAGGATTGTATCCCTTGAGATGAGGATAACAAAGGAAAGAATGATTTTGTAATGAAGAGTTTAACCTTTTCCAAAATAACAAGAAAAATCTTTAGGGTATTTCCCCACCACACTGAAATACCTAACTGGGGAAAAATGAGCTCTGGAGACACTTATTATGAGAGGTTCTGTCTATGTACTTGAAAAAAACAAAAACAAAAAACATGTTTTTAATTTTCTTCTTAAGGGATGACTAAAAATTACATAAACAATACTTGGAAGAGTATTAGCATACGTTTAGAAAAACCGAAAAATTACTATTATAGTCGCTGAGTTTTGTTTTGTTTTGTTCTGTTCTACTTCCTCATCTACAAAGGACAAGGATGAAAAAAATACAAAATATTTGGGTCACTTCCATTAAAATCCACACAAATTAATGAAAGAGTTGTTTTACAAAACGCTGAACTTTATAGAGAGCCAATGCACAGATCAAATACAAGCGAAAAAAAAAAATGAAACTGGAGTTTGGAGCCAAATGCTGCAGTATTTAGCAACCATTTCTTAGTAATAATCCAGAGGGCCAGATTCTAACTGCAACAATATTTATGTAATAGAAAGAGTCTGTGTACTATTTTTCTTAAGAATGCAACCCACAGTCAGAAACACCTGGTAGTTTTGTATTTTGTGTGTGTGTGTGTGTGTGTGTGTGTGTGTGTGTGTGTGTGTGCGTGTGTGTGTGTGTGTTTAAAGTATTTTGCCAACTAATGGCTTAAATGAGGCAAAACAAAGTGATGGGAGAATGGTTGTTTTCACAGTTTGTTTTTAGGTTATAGGAAATCTTTTCTCACACACCAACACCAAGTTATTTGGAGATTCTTAAATGACTACAGAAATTAATAAAGTGAATTAAGAAGACCAGTCCCTCCATTCTCCCAAAAGCCACTGTGTTCATCATTTACCGACTTACAACCTACATTGGAAGTAGGGCCTCAGTTGGTCTGCCCAGATACTCTCTTAATCCTCACTACAATAGATGAGTTTCTTATTCTTCTTTTTCTCCCTGTTCCACAATGCTATATATTCCACAGTCAATAGTACATTGCCCCAAACCACTCATTCCTTATCCTGCACCTACTCATCCCATTTACTGCCCCATTTCTCAACAACCCAGTCTTCTCTTACAGTGAGGAAATGGAAGGAGAAGGGAGCAGCAGCCCCAGGGAGAGGGAAGAGGAAAGCAAAAGCCCTGTCTTTCCATTCCAGGACTTGAGCACTTGCCGATCCCAGCATCTCTGAACTACGTGGAGGGGAGAGAGATAAGGTTTAATGTAGACAGAGGAAGGTGGCCATGCGAGACCTTTCCAGTGACTCCCAGCACTTGTTCAAGTTCTGGCAAAATATGAGGATGAGGGAAGACAGGAAAAAGGGGAAACCAGGATCCACCAGCTTCTTGCTTCTTTCATTTCCTAGGCAAGTCTCAACTTCATCTCCTCATCTCCACCGACACCTTCTGCAAACCCTTAAGCTAGTTTTCTATGTCAAACCTCAATCCTGACGGTGTACCCTGCCCTCTTTCAGATGCCGCTCTGTTAAATACCCTATTCCCAACGATTTAATGCTAGAAGGAGTCACTACCAATTAACCACCAATATCACAGCTGCAGCAGAATATATGTTCATGCAGTTACAGTAGCTGCAAAACTTACATCTTTCATATAGAATACACAACTATAACAAGAAAATATTATTCAATTGTTAAAGTTACGTAAAAATAAAAGATCAGTAAAAGTTAATACATGTACTTTCTGTGCACACAACCAATTTTATTGTATTTTAAAGCACATATATGATTACAGTCTAAGCATAATGAAATCAGGAGAGGTGAAGAATCTGAGGAAACACACAGGGGCTAACAAAAGTTCTTTAGCTACTGCTGTAATTATGAGTTTTAAAAGACACTAGGCATTCTTTGGTCCGCTAGTAAGGTTTTGGTTTTGTTATCTAATACTTTTCATAGTAGCTCTACTTAAAAGATTCTTTTCCTCTCCCATCCCTATGAGCATAAATAAGATATATGTGCCTTAGAGTGCTGAGATTACTTGGGCTGTTTTAAAGTGAAACAGCTTATAAGAAAATATGTACACATATTAAGCAGCTGTTTGGGTAAGTGCTTAACCAACATTAAGCTGCCCTCATACCTTTGATATATAACTCTGAGGCGTTCTAGTATTTAACATCCTCACTAAAAAGTCATCTAGGCTCCCCACAGAAAATACACTCTTCCTAGAATAAACAGCTAGGCTTAATGTATGAAAATAACTTTTGTTCTCTTCCTTCTCAAGGGGAAGAAGCAAAGCATCTACTATTAGAATGTCTTGGTATCATGTTAAATAAATTAAGTATTTGTAAAATTATCAGAAACTTTTAAAGAAAGGAGAGGTTCCATTATAAAATAATCAGTATCAGATAACACAACCTTTTCCTAAAATGTATCCTAAAGTCATTGGAAAAACATTAACTGACAACGTACATATACCAAGGGAATAATAATGAAACTACTGTAAACTGAAAATATCCAAAAGCATACTTCCTGCAGTCATTTATCTAATTTCCTATTCTATACGTCTAGGTAGAATTATGATTATAAAGTTGTAATAAAGTAAAATGTATTCTATAAGTATTGTTGGCGAGAGTTAATTTGCCCTCTGTTAATGGATTCTTTCATAAATTAAAAGTTAATCCCATGCAATCTTGTTTTCTTACATAATTCAGTTACCAGATCTTTGCGGGTGAGTACCAAGCAGGGTCATAAATCAGAGAAGCAAAATTCTTACAACATGAGAAACATGAAAACCAATATTATACTCTAACATTTGTTGAAAGCATGTTTCAAACAGAATAAATTTTACTGAAGACTAAAATAATAAAAAAAATTGTCAGAATATAAGCAAGCCTGGTTTTTGATCAATTAACATCACTTGCTATATAATTGATATTATTAGAATCATAAAGATTTTAGGTGGGGTTCTCACTTTGTGACTACTTGAAATGAATCTCATAGATGATATGCAATTTAGTGGCAGAGGCAAATTCAAAGCATATTTCAAGTCTTCATGTTTAGGGTAATTCTATCAACACATACAAAAATACAAAATAATAGCACCCAGCTTTTATTATGTGACACCTGCTTCTGAATAGCTATGTGAAGACAATTATAAAAGAATGATTAAAAACCAAAAACAATAAACAGGACAAGAAGGTTAATCTCAAAGTCATTTATATTAGGGGAAAAAAAACCAGGAAAACAAATCTAAATTTCCCAAATGAGAGATTTGCTAAATTAATGACAGACTATTTTGATGGAATATTCTATAGCAACTGAAAATTATATTGATGAAAATACTTACTGACACGGAAAAATGTTTGTGATATACAGATCAAAGAGCAAAGCAAGCTGTAAAAACTGTACACATCACAGTAATCTCCTATACAGAGAAGGATGAGTTTGCTATTTATTTCCAGGTTCACTATTTTCCCTTCTCACCTAATGAATGTGGGAGGCAAAGGGGAGAAGAAGTTGGGATACAACCTCAGCAAATGCCCACCTATAAAACCTGCATTCTGGGCTTCCCTGGTGGCACAGTGGTTGAGAGTCCGCCTGCCGATGCAGGGGACACAGGTTCGTGCCCCAGTCTGGGAAGATCCCACATGCCGCGGAGCGGCTGGGCCCGTGAGCCATGGCCGCTGAGCCTGCGCGTCCGGAGCCTGTGCTTCGCAACGGGAGAGGCCACAACGGTGAGAGGCCCGCGTACCGCGTAAAAAAAAAAAAAAAACCTGCATTCTATCAGTTACTGGGCTAAAATGAACAAAAAGGAAAGTGAGAAACTAAATAGGGACTTTAAAGCTCCTTTACATCATTCTTCTCAAAGCTAATAAGCAATCTCCAGGCTCGGAACACCAGATCCTCCAAACTCTAAACTTACAGCAATGACCAGAAAAACTTGCTTTAAAATAGTAGACTACCAAAAATGAGACCATTTCCCATATATTTGTATGTATGCATGTGTGTGTGAAAAAGAGACACATACACACACACAGAAGGGAGGGAAGTGGAAGAGAGGGCAGGATTAAGCAAATACAAAGCTTACCTGAAACAGCCTGGTAAAAATATCAAATTCAAAAACTGAAATGTAGTCATTACAAGTTAAATCAATTGTTGATTTTAGAGCCATTGCTTCCAGACCAGAGCTAATTTGATGGACCTCATGAAGGCACTGTCTGAATACTTTCCATGGTACAATAGTTCTGTGCAAGAGAAGGAAAAAAAAAAAAATTGAATCAACTGTCATTTAAGACATACCTTCCATTGAAACAGCACAATTCAATCATACCATTAATATAATTGCATTTGTACTAAAAGACAAACAGTTGAGAATACTGTTCATAATTCAGAACATATGTAATGGATTTTGCTAACCAGATTATTTTCCATTTGCTAAGAATGTGACAAAAATGTAAATCAATTTTTCTCTCCTTGCCTATCAAGATACTTCTAAAAGTACTTCAGAAGAAGGTATTAGATCAATGTCTTGTAGGTCTGACCTCTTCATTTGTGTATGCAAGGTTATGTAACTTTGAATCAGGTTAAATTCTTCCCCTCCATTTATTTTCTTAAAATAATAACAAGATGATGGATTCATGTAACAGTAAGAATTCTTTGTTCACTGCATAAGAAAGTTCAGGTGGAAAGTCATTAAGACATTTCTGCCACCACCCCAATAATGTTCTACAGAGATGGAAAGCCATTTTATCTAACCTTTCATATTAATGCAAAGGGAAATTTTAATAACTTTTAACCAACCCCACTGGCTATCATATGGAAACTTCTTTATTCAACTTATTCATTAATTTAATCTTATTAAATACCCCATATCAGCATTTTACTACATAATGCACTTACAGGGTTCAAAAATTTAGAAGAGCATAGAATGGTACCCAGGGGAAAGTCTTCCAACCCATCCTCTACCTGACCAGTTTCCAACATTCACCCACCTCTTCCCCACCATGAAAATGAGTAACATCCATTATTCGTTCCTTACTTTTCCTCCTTTTGGAATGTTAAATGCCTATTCCTGAACAGGTGGAAGAAAGCAATCATTTCATATTTTAAACACTTTAAGCTGCAGTTTTCATAGTAGGACAGCATAAAAGCTATATACACCCTCTTCTAAGGTTGCAAATATTTAAATCTTAGGTTTTTCTTTACTTGTATCTCTTGAGAAATAAAACTCAGGCTGAATGGACAAAATTGGCCCCATCTGATACTAATCCTCCCAGTGAAGCAGCACCATAAATGTAAAACTTTCAGATTCATTCAATAATTATCTGCTGCAGTGGCTGTCAAACTTGAGCATGCATCAGAATCACTGAAGGGCTTGTTAGCACAGAAATTTCTGATCCTCAACCCAAGATGTCCTGATTCAGCATGACTGGGGTGGGGCCTTGGAACTTACAGTCCTAACAAGTTCCCAGGTGATGCTGATGTGGCTGGGCTGGGGGCAACTCACTGAGCGTCACCAGTCTATGTGATCTATTCATTGCTAAGGCAGGACACTGTGGAGAAATACAATTATGGATATACGAGATACTATCTCTGCCCTTGAAGAACACACTCTTTCAGGGTAGAAATGAGAACTGTAATGCTAAAGAATACAGAAAGGGTATCTAAGGAAGTGCTGGAGGAATTCCAGAGAAAGAGTGATCTGTGGCAAGATGAATAAACGAATGGTGAAACCGGCTTACAATGCTACGCTGTATATATAAGAAAGTTTGTGTTTGATATGCTATTAAAAGAAAAAGATTATGAGGCTGAATACATCAAAAGGCTTTTCTCTATGTATGAAAAAAACAGGAAACCACAGAGAACCGAAGAGAGACACCACATCAGAAGCCATTTAGAAGAAACACACATCAGGCTCTGATTAAGGTTAACAAGATGCTGCTGTTTTAAAGTAACAATGAAAACTTTTGATAACATTAGAAGGCTATTGATTTATGGCAAAGTGTAGATATGCAATTA
Source organism: Lagenorhynchus albirostris (assembly GCF_949774975.1). Classification (NCBI taxonomy): domain Eukaryota; kingdom Metazoa; phylum Chordata; class Mammalia; order Artiodactyla; family Delphinidae; genus Lagenorhynchus; species Lagenorhynchus albirostris. Next base: position 92,971,537 of record NC_083099.1, on the reverse strand, counting down.
TGTCCAGCTTCATTATAGTTACCTTGGAAGTAGTGCCTAAGAAGCAGTTTGCTTTTCCAAATTAAAATTTCAAATATTCAATACACAAAAGAGACATGAACCATAAAACTCAAAGTAAAAAAAAAAACCCAGTAAACAAAGAACTACTGATTTAAGAAGGGTGTTTTCTCTTTTGTATAGAAATGTTTAGAGAATTTTGTCTTGTGCATATATTAGAAAAAGTAAACAGACTGGCTAAACAGACACCTTTCGATATCCATTACCATAAAAATTATCCTCATCCTAATATTTAAGGTGCATGCAGATCATAAGTCTTCTGAATAACCAGTGATTTCCCTGAGCAAATTATTAAAAAATGAACAAACTTCTAAAGTTGTAGTCTAATTTAACACTTTGGAACGACAGTTTACAAAGGGGCAAGCTACATTTGCACAGTCCTTGTGCAAATGAGACTTTCCCCCAGTTCCCTTGTGATAAACCTAACGTCCAAACAGAACCTTAATTAAGGGTAGTAACTGGGATTAAAAAGAAAGGGCATTATTTGGTTAACTTACTATATATAAAACTTTGTACAACAGATACCCTTCCCTTGATCAGCTGAGCCAAATACCCACCATGGGAAGAAGGTGGGAGCAACGGTGGGGCGGGCAGGTTCATGAGTGAAGAAGAGAAATACAGTACAATTATTTCTGGAAAAAAAAAAAGTTCTACAACTGTTGCACTAAGGATCTAACTTTTTAAAGAGGATTTCAAGTTGCTACCACATACTTTCCTGAGGTTTGTGGGTGGAGGAGGAAAGGCAGAGGATGACTGTTCACACCTTTAACTAACTGTAGCAATACCACGGAGTGGTGGTTTCTATAAGCTCTTCCCCTAGATATGAACCTAGTGAGCGAAAACGTTAATGGCAAATTGTTTTACAAATATGTAGGAACTTCAGTGTGCTGGCAGAGATCTAGGAAAAGGAAAGAGGCAGAGAAAGAAAAGGAATAGAACATAAAAGGTCCAACTAAGCTTCAAGCTCCCACCAATCCAGAAGTATTTTAACTTGTCCTTTTGCCACTTACAATTATAAATCACTTTAATTACACGTTGAATTAACTTCAAAATCCAGTGAAAAGCTCAAGTAGCCATCAATCCACAAAGAATTGAATAAAAGACCAATGGGTAGCCTGGCACCTATAACAATAATGTGAGTTCAGGATATTTAGACTTCCAATAGGAAAAAAAAATGAGAGCTGCCATTTATTGATGACTTACATCTGCCAATCACCAAATTAAGTACTGAGTTTGTCATAATAACAGTGTGAGGCAGATAATATATTTATCCTCAAGATAGAGATGGGGAAACTGAGGCTTAACGAGGTTGAGTGATTCACCCAAGAAAGGCCGTATGTGTGCCAGGCATTGTACTAGTTTCAGAACAAAAATCTAAATAAAGCCACAGTCTAATAAGTGGAAAGATTTGTAAATAACTTATGTTGTGTCATGTGCTCAGGTTATCATAGAAAAAGATTCATGTGCTATGGGAACCCAAGGGGATGGAGATCCTTGCAAACAGGGACTATCTTATTCATCTTTGCAACTAAAATTTGTGTAATTAAACTCTGTCTAGGGAAGGCAAGGGAGTGTTTCACAGAGGAGGAACCTAGAAATTTGAGTGTACTACCACTCTCTTACTAAACAGAAATGGTTTGATGACTTAAAAAAAAAAGCGATAGTGTATTCACACAATGTCAGGAGAGATAACAACTTGCTAAATTTTAAAACCCTGCAGTTTTAACACAAAAGAATAAGGAATTGAAGACAAAAATGTAAGGCAATTGATACTCAAAAAAAGGGCAAAACATTTCCATGAAACCACAAGTTCTCATAAAAGGCTATATAGGTTTTATTTTTAACTCATATGCAAAAAGAATCCATATAATAAAGGTGTGAATCTCAACAAAGGCTAGGATGTTTGGAAACAGGAACTTTTGTGTACTTCTGGTGTGAATGAAAATTTACACATTTCTAGAAGGCAATTTGGCAGCAAAAGTTTCAAAAACCTATACATTTTAACCCAAAAAGAGCCTACTTCTAGGGATTTCAACAAGGAAATTATGTCAAAAAAAAAAAAACAAAACACAGCAATGCAAAGACTCATCTATGTCTCTTCAACAGTGTTGTTCATAATAGCAAAAAATTAAAACAAATATGTTTGATAGTAATAATGACATATCTATAGATTAGAATATTTTACAGCAATTAACAATTGTATACGGAAAAAATATTTGTCATGGAAAAGTGTCCATGGCATTAAATGGCATTTTTTAAATTGTATGTCCTTGGGAACTCCCTGGCTGTCCAGTAGTTAGGACTCCGTGCCTTCACTGCCAAGGGCCCCGGGGACCTCGGTTCAATCCCTGGTTGGGGAACTATATCTCACAAGCCGCGTAGCATGGCTAAAAAAAAAAGAAAAATTGTATGTCCTTTATGATCCAATGCTGAAAACTATCTGGAATGTCTGGAGAGATCAACACAAATTTTAATTGATGATATCTAGATCTTGGTAGGATTACAAGGAATTGCTTTCAGAATATTTCTAATACGCTCTAGTGGCTTAAAGGAGTAAAAGACATACTAAAACTGTTTCAAGTATATTTTGCAATCACAGAAATAACCAATTAAAAACAAAAATTAGAATAGTATTTGCCTATGAAATGGTTTTCTATCTAGGAAATACAAAAAGATTTACAGATTAAACTATGAGAAGAAAAGAGAATTCAACATGGCTGCTAAAGATAAAATATGCAAAAATCAGTTGTAGTTCTATATATAAGCAATACATAATTAGAAAATAAAACTTAAAAAATTTACAATAGCATCTGAAAATATCAAATAAATGGGAATAAAGCTAACAAAACACAAGCAAAAACACAACATAAACACACAGACATACTTGATCAGAGATGTAGAAGACATAAAGTGATATAACGCTTTAAGGGACTGGCAGACTCAATATGGTAAAGGTGTCAATTCTCTCCAAATTGATTCTTAGATTTATTACAACCCCAATCAAATATTCCAGCAGACATTTTCATAGTAGGAACTGATAGGCTGATTCTGAACTTCATAGGGAAATGCCAAGAGCCAAGAATAATCAAGCCGAACCTCAATAAGAAAAACACTGACAAAGTTATACTCTTCACATCAGTTAAGACAGTGTGATATTGCACAAGGAGAGACAAATAGACAATAGAATAAAACAAATTTTGGAAACAAATGCAATCATATCTGGACACTGGTTATGTAACAACTATAAATAAACAGCAGTAGGGAATGGATGATGTTTTCAATAAATGCTGCTGGGTCAAATGAATATACATATGGAAGAAAATGAATCTTGACCCTGAACTAATACCATATGAAAATCAATTTTAGATGAACCTTAGACCTAAATATGAAAGATAAAGCAATAAAGTTTTTTGGAAGAAACAGAAGAGAATACCTGCATTACAGGCAAATAATTAAAACAGGACCCCAAATGTTCAAAGGATAAAGGAAAAAATAAATTAAAAACCTGTGTTCATGAAACAATGTTATTAACAAAGTGAAAAAGAAAGCCACATATTGGGAGAAACCATTCACATAAATATAATCAACAAAAAATTCACATCTATAATATATAAAAACTTCTAAATATTAATAATTACTACTCAAAAATTGGGCAAATAATTTTCACACTCACACAAAAAATCAAAATATTCAATAAACACACAAATATACACTCAACTTCATTTGTCATCATGGAAATGTAACTTAAGAACAAAATGAGATTCCACTCGTCCCCACCAGAGGGGCTTCTTAACAAGTTTTAAAATGACAAATGATATATAAAATGTTGGGAAGGATATGGAAAACAGGAACCTTCAGGCACTCCTCATAGGTGATTAAATTGGCAAACCACTTTGGAAAACTCTTTGGTGGTTTACTAAAAGCTACTAAAGCTAAAACTATGCATAAACTAGGAGCCAGCAATACCACTCCTAGATATACATACAATAGAAATGTATACATATGTCTTTTTTTAAATGTACAAAAAGTGTTCATAGCATAAAAATCCAAAGGAGGAAGAATCCAATGTCCATCACCAATGGAATGAATATGTAAATTGTGGTATAGCCATACAATGGGGCAAGGAGAATGAACAATGAACAAACTATTGTTATATGCAAGAACATGCATGGATTTCATAAACATAATAGTGAAAAAAGCCAGATTTTTTTCAGAGTATAATTGTATGATTTTAATTATGTATGATTTCATGATACTAGAAGTTAGGATACTCAGATTAAACAAAATTAGTAAGTTATACACCCTAAAATTAGAAAGTTCTGCCACACATCCTTCTTTTAGCATTAAGAGCCCAGCCTGTCCTACAAATTAAAATGTCTGTAATAAAAGAAAATTCCCCAGAAATCTCTCTACATAGGTCAATTACATTAACAAGCAATGGGTGAAGTCTGCTAGATATGTAAGTTAAGGCAAAAAAATATACAATTTCCAATAACTAAAGCCTCACAGGAGAAACTACGTACATACTATTTTGCATAAGTAGATCCCCCAAAATTCCTTTTTATTAAGAGAAACTACTGATGACTGCAGATAAACAAGGGAAAAACAAAGCTACAAAGAAAAACAATTATTGTCATTTCTTACTGATAATCAACATTCAGAATAAGGAAAACAGGAAGATGAAGCATTAGCAGTCTATTAATGAAAAATAAATCCTAAATATTAATTTTATGAAGCTTTATTTACTTTGCTTTTAAGTCACAATTTCTCCACCAGCAGAACATGTTTCTAAAGAACTGTGAAAATCTGAGATTCTACCCTATTTGCAAGCTAACAAGTTAGCCTATCACAGTTGCATGGATGCTGGCAGAAGACAGAGTATTTGTGGGTCAGGGCACCAAAGCCAAAGGACTTCGTTACTCACAGGAAGCAGTGGTCAGAGTAACACCATTTTCTTGGAACTTGTTCCCTGAGCTCTAATTCCCACAGGATGATGCAAAGAGCGTCAGGTGACACCTACACACACAGTGACTTTTGTAACTGTAGAGGAATGTAGGGCTTAGGGAACCCAAATATTTTATAATGGTAAGTATGCTTGTCCTTGGATATGCAGAGAAATACTATCTTTACATTACAGGGTTGTAAACAAGCATAGTCTTTGCTTCAGAAGGAGGAAGTGCCTCTCTTCACCTACCAAGGTAGAAACATCCCACAGAGAAAGGAACAAACGTGCTTTGATTCCAGGGGCACGTTATTAAATACTTAATAAGAAAATAATTATTTCTCTGAATACAATATAAGAACTTCTGAGAATGGGAATATAAGTGGCTTAAAAACTGTTTTAATTAATTAAATCAAACTGATCAGCTGACTAGAACTAAGAGATAGAGAAATGTGAAGTCTGCTTTTTAAAAAAAAACAGGGCTCTGCACAGGAGAACTTTTTAAATGATATTTTAGAAACACAATTTCTGGAAGTTTTAGTGATTGGCTTAACATTCCAAATTATTGAAAAAAACATTAATGGTCTCAAGAAGTAGCATGAAAGTATTTTCCTCATTTGGTAGAGTAGCTAAAATAAAACAAAACAAAAACCAATTACTTCTCAAGATGGGGAAGTAAAATAAGTAGCCAAAATCTGGATACAAACAGGTTAAACTTTAGAGGACAAGGTCAGAATTTTATCTTATCATTAGGGAGCTTAGAAACTTCAAAACAAGAAAAGATATTCTCAGACTACCACCTAGATGGCTGGTTATAATGCACCACAAGTCTTGGTGGAAGGCCAGACACCTTAATGTACCTACTCAGTGTACAGCAAAATCCAACGCACCTATGCAGGGTACACCAAAAACTCAACACATCTATTCAGTGCAACATGTGGAGCCTATTAAGACTGGTTATAAAGGAGACTTTCAGAATGTTAAAAAGAAAATAAACTAAGTTATGAAAGCCTGTTGTACCACATCTGATGAAATCTTTTAAGTCTTTATCTAATTGATCTTTCAATAGTATATTCTGATTCATCTCCCTCTTTCTTTAAATCCTATCTTCCTTTAGCAACTATAATACCACACTCGCCAGGTTTTATGCCTACTTCCCTGGTGATGCCTCCATTCCTTAAATTTCCTCTGTGCATACATCATTCATCAGAATTCTTTAAGGATCTGTCCCCTTTGTTCTCCCTGCACATTCTCCATGGTCTACATCAATCAGTCCAATGGCTTCACACAGCTTTTAGAGATTACAAACTCAGATATCTGGAGACCAGGCAGATAATGTATATGAGTAAAGAGGTCCAGGTAAGGACCGCAATCAACTGGACGGGACACATCTAAACTGGGCAGCTGGCGCCCAGGTCTAGCCAACTGTCGCCACGTCAGAGTTCATATCTAGTGTTGCCATCACTTCCAATTTCTCAATGAAATTCAATACAACATTTTTGTGTAAAAATCAATAATTTTAAAAGTTACCAACTAATTTTTTAATGTAAATACTGTCTGAGGCCAAGGAAAACATTCTACAGGCTGTCAATCTGCAAACTCATAAATGTACTGTCAATCTCTGTCTTTAATTCTATATTCTTTTCCTCAAGGTTGTATATCTAATCTACTAATAAATATCACCACATGGATTTGTCTGGACCCACCAAACTGAACATATGCCAAACTGAATTCGTCTGACTGCCAAATCTCTTCTTCCTACTTTTCCTGTCTCAGTAAGTGGTACCCAGTTGTTCAAATCCCAGATTGAGGCATCACATTTGGCTCATTTTTTGTACCTCATATACCTTAATAATCAAGTACAGTTAATTTTATCTTCATATAATTCTCAAATTCATGTACTTCTATTTATTTATTTATTTAATTTATTATTATCTTCACCTAGTTTTCTACAACAGCCTCCTATCTCTCTCCTATTTCTCTCCTAATTTATCAGTTTCTAAAGTGGGAAGTGGAATCGGGGGGTGGGGGCAGGGCAGTCATAGACCCCGGGGGTATACAAGATGACCCTATTTAGGATGAGAAGAAAGGACTGAAATGCTACTTGCATTTTTAATTCAATTTTAAAAATTTGTATTATAATGTGTCCTTTATATTATATATGAGAATACACATTATTTGTATAGTAATATGTATTTTATACATGAGTATGTAGATGATATACATAGATAGATGATGTATGCTCAAAAAGTAGTTAGTAATAAGGAATATGATTGAATGGGTTTAGAAACTACTGCTCAAGTTCATTATCCATACTTCAAGCAAGAGTAGCCCACCTATGATCCAAGTGTGACCACTTCCCTACTTAAAACCCATCATGGGCTCCCATTGTTCTCAGGGCTCCAAAGAACAGAGTTTTAAAAGTACAACTTTGCATATGGAAAAAGAAAGTCCAAATGGCCAAAAATGGACAGAGCTTTCAAAGCATAGCCCAAGAGAGAGAATAACAATTGTAAGTACTTTGGTCCTTGAGGCAGGGGAATTCCTATAGTGGGTCATAAACCACCACCCCATATTTAGATTCCATGTTCACTAAGGAATGTTCTGGATATGGTATAGCTCCACATATAATTTAGCTAACAGTGACGAGAGCATTCCCATCTGCTTGACAGTAGCATTAATCACTGTGAATTAATAAAACCACTATTCTGGATTATAGATCAGTTTGTGAGCTCAGTAAAGTATGCTCAGTCTCTAAACATATGGCTCTAATGAAATCAGGTTTCAAGGCTGAGAACCAGGACCTAATTCACGGTGATTTCACTGAAGTAAATGTCACTTACTGAGGAGTTCAACGTGAAGAAAAGAAGGAAAAAGAGAACAAGAACAAAAAAAAAAAATGCCATTTATGGAACCTTGAAGTTACTCTGCATCTTTCTTTGGAAAGACAGCAGACGCCATGAGAATTCCATCCCTCTCACAGTATTCTCCCCTGTGTACTCCTTATTAACACATGTGCAACCCATACAAAATACCAATTCCTCCATGCAGCCTGCGTGTTCCTCTGATGGCCCTAGTAAATAATTCACTTACTATTTGTGACATTCCTTAAGCGCTTCTGTAATGGGACAGAACTGATTTTAAATATTTATCATCTTTGTATATACTGCCCTCCCCAAATTGAACACATACTGCTTAGAGGTAGAAAATTATAATTTCACATCTTATTTGCTTTTTCTGTCTTGGATCTTGTTGCAGTGAGTTGAACAAAATAGCCCTGTCATTTTATTTTCCTTATGAAATAAAGATACTTTGCTTTTTCGAAACAGGCAGTAATAAGAGTTGACTAAATAACAGAAATATTAAATGGTAATTTTTTTAGTTCTATTTCAGTTCTTTTTTTTCTTTCTCTCTAGATCTCCTGCTGCACATTTCTCTTATAAATGTTCTTCATTTCTATTGTGCATCCTTTAATTAAATATGACTAAGTTGCCTTTTGATTAGAGGGAAAACTGATCTAGCTAATATGCTAAAAAAAAAATGTATCTTACTCACTGCAAAGGTAAAGAAACCATTGTCCTTTGTTTATTATTAAAAGTGAAAACACAGGAAACCTAAAAAGGTCCCTACCACTTCCCCAGGAAATCAAAGGTAGATGTAATGAACTGAATTTTAAACAGATCATCTTTTTTTCCCCCCATGGTCAGCAGGACAGTTTCTTATATTCCACCTCACTTTTACATAGGGATATACACAATTTTAGAAAACTTTTATTAACTTTTTCTGGATTTTGCTTTTAGATTTCTAGGGACCATGGAACCTCTATCATGCAAAGTTGAATATTAATGATATTATTTGTAGAATTAATAATAAACATATTCATGGGGCTTTGAGCAAGATTAAAGGTTTAAACTGGTTAATTATTCCACAACACAGAGTGCATACAAAGTGCCAGACACTGTCTTACCTGCCTGAAATGTAGATTTTAGCTCTTTTAACCTTTGCAACAACCCTACACAGTAGGTATTCTTGTTATTACCATCCACATTTTACAGATGAAGAAACTAATGCATGAAGAAAGCACGGAGCTTGCCCAAAGTCACAAAGCTAGTAAATGTTGCAGTCAGAACCTGAACACAGATGACCCGCCTGCGAGCCTGCACTAAGCATGCTGCCCCAGAACAAGCAAGCAAGCAAACGCTGTACACGTCCCACGTGCGCACACTCACACACATGCCTCTGCTGCTCAACTCATTTGAATTAAATGAGCAACAGTTCCTGAAAGTCTCCAAATGAGACACTGTGCTGATCCACCTTGGGAAACACAAAGATTGATTAAATAAGCCTGATTTCATGGGGCTTATAGTCTAATGGAAAGATAGCTAGACAAATAACTTTAAAAATCAATGAAAACTAATAAATATAGAGGATGAGCAAGAGCTTATGGGAGTTTAAGAACTAAAAGATCCAGTATGATAATAAGGGCCAGAATCAAGAGCAAGATGAACTTTGAGGGGTTAGTGAGAACTTTTTTTTTTTTTTTGCGGTATGCAGGCCTCTCACTGCTGTGGCCTCTCCCGTTGCGGAGCACAGGCTCTGGACGCGCAGGCTCAGCAGCCATGGCTCACGGGCCCAGCCGCTCCGCGGCATGTGGGATCTTCCCAGACCAGGGCACGAACCCATGTCCCCTGCATCGGCAGGCGGACTCTCAACCACTGCGCCACCAGGGAAGCCCTAGTGAGAACTTTTATACCAGAGATAAAAATCTTCAAGTGGAAGGAACAATGTGGGCAAAGACATAGAAACCTGTAGCTGCTAAGGTGTCAGGAAAGAGCCAAATAATCCCACTTGCCTGAAGAACAGGACATAAGTAAAAGAAAAGAGGACTAAAATGGTAGAAAAATACATCGTGAACTCAACCAATAATTACTGAGTGTCTGTTATGTATACAGTACCCAAAGGACTCATCTGATAGCCATTTAAAGAATAATGTTCAAACTTCGTACTGAAAATGGAGCTAATCTATGTGAAAGCATTTGACAGAGTTTGACATATAATAACTCTAATAAATGTACCTGTTTTTACTAATTTTTGGATAAAAAGTCAACAGGAGCTTTATTTTTGAGCAGGAAAGACCCACGTAATAAATACATTTGATAATATAAATATATTTAAAATACAACATAAACACAAAACATGGGGTCAAGTTGAACATGTGGGAGGGTATATATTAGAACCCAGAAAAGAAGACTTCTGAACTAGACTTAAAGGAAGGGTGCCAAGATTCTGGGACTGTAGAAAAGAAAGAGGAGGGAAGAGGGGCATGCCGGGGAGAACTGTAGGAACTGATGACAAAAAAAAAATCAATTTGTAGATAATAAGTTATTGAAAATTTTGAGCAGACGATAGACATCATCCATCCACTCACCCATCCATCCAATTATTCATCCAGTCTGTTAACACTTATTAGAGCTCACATATTCCAAGAAACACACCAGGCTCTGAGAAATAAAAATCAAGGAAGCTTTCTAGTCTACTGGGAAATGCAAGCATGTCAGCAGTTCACGGCAGTCTAGTGTGCGAGATGTGAGCTCAGGTACTTGGAAGAACAGAGCAGGCATGCCCACCTTAGGTTAGGGTTACTGAGGAACGCCTCCAAAGTGGCAACACTGGGTAGGGTGTGACACTGGGTAGGGTGTGGGTAACTGGTTTCCCAAGAGGAGGGTGCAGTTTAGGGAAACAAAGACAATGAGGTGTGGAAATAAAAAGCATACTAGGAAATAAGTACAGACTATGAGGAGGTTGTTTCTTTGAGGATGAATTGAATAGAGATGAAGCTAGAAAAAAAGTTCCTGAAGCTTGTCATATTAATGGGGTTATAGACTTTAACCCAGATTCGGTAATGATGCATAGAATGCACAGCGTCTCAGGCAGAAAAAGTAAATAGAGTGAAGAGTTCTGCTTTGTGGAGCTCACTGGCCTCATCAAGAAAATCGATGGGATAGGCTGTTATTGAAGGTAGGGAGACCAGACAGGAAGCTGTTGCAGTAGTCCAGGGAAGAATCTGAACTCGAACATGAAACTGATGAATAGAACTTGAAGTAAAGTAAGGATGGGGAGAAGGGACATACAAAGATTCAGGAGTTAGAATGGTTCTTGTTGAATTATAATTTGGTGGGAAACACATGTCTAATCTCCTCAACATCAAGAAATGCTTAGTACAAGGAGCCTAGAAACTGCTACCTGACTTGCTTACTAGAAAAATGACTGTCACCGAGTCTAATCACATGAATGGGTCTTTTTTGAACAGTTAATAATACATGCTTTGAGCCTCATGCTTAAAATTTCTGGATTATAAACTTCACCCTCTAACCCAGAGTTTGGTATTGGTCTCATTTGGCAGAATTTACTTAGACACATTCACTCAAAAATGCCACTCCTCTTTTCCACATATTTCTACCATCTCCTGGTCAACAGACTAAGAAAGCAAAAGCAGAACTCAACTATTAACACATTCAATAACGTCTCATAAAAATCTACCAACTACAGGACTTCCCCAAATCTAACAACTACAGAACTTCCCAACCAGTCTACCCTGGCACATGATATGTTATTGATCCCCTAAGGCTCCAGACAGACAGAACCTCCTTCGCAGCTGGGCTTGGGCCTTGAGCAGAGGCTGGCCCTGCCATGACTTCAAAAAGGTTGAGAAGCACAGAAAGGAAGCATTAGTCACATGACACCTAAAGATTTTTGTCTGCTGCCTGTTCTTTAGGTCTGAATCCTAAGATTGCCTTTAGGAGTTTTATAAAGTCCTTTGAACGATAACTATTTCCCAATTTTAACTCAATACTAATATTTTTTTCTTACTGACAGTTCTTTTTGGGAAAAATATCACAATACTACTCCTTATGTTAAAACCTGCTTTATAAAAATCATAATCTGTTTGGCTGTTTTTAGAACTAACCGCTCAATGGTTCTGTTTTTGGAAACAATAATGCATTCAAGTTTAAAGTCACCGGTTAGGTCACATGAAAGCATTCTCATATGCCCTCAATATGTAGATAAATAACAGGAATACTTCTGTATGAGAACTCAGTTATGCAAAAATGCAAACTAGTATGAGTATAAGGAAGAGAAAAGAATTCAACCTTTTAAAAGGCTACATCATTCGTCCATTCATTCAATAAAATACTATGGAACTATAAGGTGAAAACCCACAGAGAATATAAAGATGGTTTCTCCAGTGATCTAATAAAAGAAGCATTACTTTTGATGACTACAGAAATATGTCTGAGTTCCAGAGGGAGCTTTACCTTTGGCTCTCATCCCCAAAATAAAAATCTTAAAGACCAATTAAGAAGCCTTCTCAAGTAAGCAAAGACAGCAGACAAGGGTACAAGGGTTTAGGAGGTAGGGAGAGCGTTTAATCAGAATTTCAAGAATCCCCCATTTGATTTAGTAGTGATTTCACTCACGTAGCAGTTGGACAGAAATTTCAGCCCCTTAATGTCTATGGTTATAAATAAAGGGAAGTAACGATGTCTCAAATGCATAATTCTCTGTGGTTTGAGGTGCTGGCAAAACAAACTCCTCTCTTGAAAAACATGTGAGCAATCTTTTGTCAAAAGGTCCATTTTTTACTGACCTTTTGACAAGCAAGCAATTTTTAACTCACCAGAATTTTCAGTTTTCAAAAAGAAATACCACAAGCAACTTCTCTGATAGATTTTCTTAAACTTTTAAGATAGTTTATTTTGAAGGTTACCAACTCTTTGCATTAGGCTCAGAGTGTTAATATATGAGCTGTAGCTTCAAGACATCCTCAGCTGTTACTCCCGGAACTCTGCGGTCCCTTTCTGCTTTCTACTATTCACAAATATTTAATCCGTACACTCCTGGCTGTTAGTCTAATTCAGATGAGGATGAACCTTTTCTTTTTTTAAGTCCTCATTTGTGAATAGATATAGGAGCATTACAAAGAGCTAGATTTCTGGAACACAGAATGTCTTGTGTTAAAAGCAATAACAGTATTTCCTCCTGTAGTGCCTAAAAATAATTAAGAATACATTTTATTTAAGAAGTGGGAAAAAGGCTTTAACATTTTTGAAGTAAAATAATTATGCATCTGGGCTTCCCTGGTGGCACAGTAGTTGAGAGTCCGCCTGCCGACGCAGGGGACACGGGTTTGTGCCCCAGTCCAGGGAAGATCCCACATGCCGCGGAGCGGCTGGGCCCGTGAGCCATGGCTGCTGAGCCTGCGCGTCCGGAGCCTGTGCTCCGCAACGGGAGAGGCCACAACAGTGAGAGGCCGCGTACCGCAAAAAAAATATATATATATGCATCTAATCAAATGTGCATTGCTCTGTGTATGTCCTAGTCATGTGGTAGCTATAGATAAACACAGCACGTCATAGAGAAAAAAAGAAAAAAACGGGAAACCCAACGTTACAGTTAATTCACCAGTGTCACGGGACTCCAGATCACTGAAAGTGTGTGCCAACATTTTACATCGTATTTCATCAGCTAATGTATGAATATAGAATTTAACTACAGGATGAAAACAATAATCTGTGTGTAAGCAATCACTCCTCCTTAATTCTTAGCTACAGTTCTGCCTACATTCAAGGACATTCTGAGGGTGCTCTCTCATCAAAGGGGACCCTTAAAAGAAACTGAAGAAACCATCTGCCGCCTGATGCTCAGTTCTTAAGCATCTTACTAAGAGATTCCTGATAAAAGTTTTGCACGTTTTATTTAAGTTATGCAGACTTCAGACATTTAGTTCCTATTATTTGCCAAGCTCACCTGGGTTTGTGTCTGGATAGGAAATACCTAAGGAAAACATCTTCAGCTATTTTTGTGAGATAATGCAACTCTGTGATAACATTATCCTCCTTTCTGTATCTTGTTTACACGTGCATACTTTCTGTGCAATGACACAGAGAAAACCTGAATGCCAGTGCTGAGGCCTTTTCCCACTTCAATTTCAGATCTTCGTCAAGCTTATACTCTACCTCCTAGTATAGAAAGCAGTCTCTGATGCCCGCAGTCCTCAAGTAAGTGTCCCCCCTCTGGACTGTCAGAACAATTTATTTAGGCCAATTTTTAAAGTGTCTTTCCCTTTCTGCCTTTTATTTTCTATATGTGTTTTATGTGTACACTAAGTTATAAAAAGTTATGGGCTTCTCATGTATACTCTTACATACATCTGCTTCTTAGAGCTAACTATTTAACTCAATGAATGCTCACCAAATAAATAAATGTCATATAATATTTACTTGGTAACAACAAAATTATTCAGTTACTGAGATATACTTCTGGTGGCTAAATAGAAAAAATAGCAATCAAAACACTTATCAAAAACACTGCAGTATATTCTCAAAATACTCAGGTAAAATCTACACCATATGGAACTGGAGGCAGGTCTAAGCCATTCTTCAAACATGGATCCAAATTTGTACTTACTTGTCTCCAAAAAACTTTCTCCAGAATTCAGCAGCATCTGCTTTCGTGATACGAAAGTTATCTCCCTGGAATTGCCCATTGGGAAAGATAGCTTTGATTTCTGCCAACATGTGACTGAAGATAAGGGAGAGTTTTGTAAGATTTCGTCTGTAGATACAAACAGGGAAAAATGAAGGAAAAAGTAAATATAAGGCATGTAAGATTTAATGGGAATATACTATGAAAAATGAAATTATCAACCTAGGTCAACTCAATAAAGCCCTTAAAAACAATGTTCATAAAAACTGTACATTTAAATTCCTAACAGGGATTCTATTAGTCGTCCATGTACTCATTTAATATAAACGTGAACAAGATGAATTACATGAGGTTTAATGGGGGAGACGGACACCTAAAAAACTCATAATCAAATATAAATGTTAAACAAAAAAAACAGAGTGCTTATTTCTACACGGGGAATAAGGAAAGATGTGTCATTTAAGGCGAATCTAGCAAGATAAGCAGTTGTTCAACAGATGAAAGACTTAGAGTGGAGAGGAGGGGAAGGAGGAGAGGTTAGGAATAGAACTATTTGGATAATATCTAGATTTAGCATGGCTAGAGAAGAGCAGAAAGAGAGTGGAGGAAACGGCTTGAGACAAGATGAGAAAGTTTGGTTGGGACATGACAAAAAGAGGCATCTGAACCAATGAACAAAGTTTTTGTCAAATACACTTGTCACTTCTATCTAAAAATCAGAGTTTCTGATAAGTCTCAGATATGTGCATATTTTAGAAGCTCCCTGGGTAATTCTAATGTAGCCCATAAAAAGCCACTGCAATAAGGAATGGGAAGCCAAAATGGACTAAAAAGATTAAGGAAATGATCAAATCTCGGTTTTAGAAAGAAAAAGTTATGGCAGTATGGAAACAATGGTTTGGAAGGGAAGGAAATGTAGGTGTTGTCTCTATTCTAATTTCCATGTTAAGTTCTGGGAATTCTGACATGATTTAGAACAGGCTTCAAACCATGACTAATACTTTAACAGTATCATCTACATTCCTTCTTAGCTTTTCATAAGTTTACAACATTAATTATGTTAATCAGCCCAAAACTCTTAGTGCTAGATAGTAAGGAAGCAACTGGAAGATAAAATACTACAGAACTTTTCAGTTTTGAGGTGACCTTGTCTCTTTATATTCCTGCTTATTCAGAATCACCAGAACACAGCAGGCACATACCTACTATGGTTCCATTTTGAAGTCTTAACTGCTTTGTGTGTGTGTTGAGGGGTCAGGGCTGGGGCTGGGGAGGAGGCACTTGAATTAGCACTCAAAGTAAGTACAGAGGAAAACTAAAGAAAGCCATCAAATCTGCAATGCATATAACACCATACAATGTTTCAGCAGGACTTTGACACTGAAAGTTGTGTTTATTTGCCTTTTTTTTTTTACTCATGTATCTGGGTTTAATGACTCTCAAATAACAAGCAAAAAAACATGTTAGGTACCAAAAAGATCATAAAACATGCACCTCTCCGTAAAGTCACTGAAAGGAAACATGTAACTTCCTATATTATATGAATACGTAATAAACAAGGTACTTGTGATAAAAAGTGGGAAAAATAGGAATGAACAGAAAGCAATAAAGTATAAAGTAATTGACATCTCAAAAAATTCATCTCTACTGGAAAACCAAAAAGTCCCAATTTCCATAACCTTTATTATCCATGAGAAGATTTATGGGAAAGAAGGGTCAGAACTTAGGCCTTATTTTAGTGCTTGACTGGCAACAACAAACAATCTCATTATGGTTAGGTTATGCAAAATGTTTCATCATCTTCTTAGATTCAGCCACACTTCCGCACAACTCAGCCTAATTCCAAGGTAAAACTTCTTTAATTAGCTGAATCCTTGATCTTCTCATTTATGTCAACACATCCTCATTTAGGTGATGGTAGATTTAAGAAATCCAGTCTTAGGAAATGAAAAGTAAACTGATGAACTATATCCAAGGAAAGAATTGCAGCCAATACAAACTGCAACTGACTTTTGAAATCTGAGTTTAAGGAAAAACATAAAGTCACTTTTGAAAATCTGCAACGAATTTATTTCTATAATTAGGCAAACAAGTTAATTTTCTACCAAACTTCCAATTGATACATACAGAAGAAAAAAGAAAACAAGATGGCTGTAATTAGGGAAAACCAACTGTTCCTTATTTTCTGAATTGGTTGCTCTCCATCCCCTTGTTTCTCTGTTCTTTAATCATATCCAAATGTTTTTCATTTTTATTTGTTAGATCTAAAGCCTGAAGCACAGTACCAGTGATTACCCATCTTGGATTTTTGATCCATTGGCTATGTAGGCACTAAACTTTAAAACAGAAATAGTAACATTTTATCTTTATACTTTACAGTCTAGAAGCTCTAATAATCACTATATAACTAATCACTGTTAAATTATAAACTGTGTGTATAGTCCAATTTTCTTGTTCCTACAAACAGATCACCATATTTTTATTCAACTTTTTGCATAAACTAAGGCAATGAAAAGATTTATTTTGCCTTTAGTCTTTAAAGAAACACAAATTCAAGTTGTTAAAAACATATGAATGCAACAGTTTTGTGTTACTTTATTTTTCACATATACCAGAACGCATATTTATATTTATTTTATATCTAATTTTTAAAAACACACACCATACATATGTAAATGATTATTTTGGAAACACTTTACCTGAAATATCGATTTACAGAGGTTGCAATCCACAACAAGAAATGAAAAGAACTTATAGCTAACTCTATTCTCTGATGTCATTTAAATTTACTGTCATAGCAAATAGGTTTGTTTTTTATATGACTGTGTGGGAGTTTTTTGTTTACTATATTTTGCTTTACATCAAGCTTTAGTTCCCCACCCCACTCTGTACTCTTAGATACCCATTTTAAAAATAAATAACCTCCAATTTTGAAAATAAAATCCAAGGATACAGTCATCTCTAATCATCTAGACATAGAGGGAAGAAAGGCAACAACTCCACATCTTCTTTGTAGATGAATTTTTTTCCTATCTTGATATTTGTCCATACTTTGCCAATTTTCCCTAAGCCCACCTGATTGCCGCTCATCATAAGACCAAAAATGATGACTGCTTAATAAAGGATTTGAAGCATCCTATATTAAGATATGTATCTATTACTAAATGCCCTACCCCAGAACAACTAAGGAAATAAAATTTATCTACAAAGACTCAATAACCTTAAACATAACTTTAATTTACAAGAAATTTTCCAATACTTTCAATAAAGGGATATTTTATTTTGACTAATTACTACCACATTATCTCCCATTAACCATCAAAGCTAAGCCATTTTAAAAATTTGTTTTGTGTGAGATTTTGTTTATAAGAAATAATTTTGGAGTAAAAGTATTCTGATACACCAGGTAAGCAAAAAGTAACTTCTAGATGTCAATACTGGGTAAACCAGTAAAGATGTTAATATATAGAGGAGCCTTGAGAAGGGGGAGGCAGAGAGGAGCAAAGACAAAGGAGAGGGAGAAGATGAGAAGGAAAACTATCTGCATTTAAAAAAAAAAAAAAAGTGTAATGAATGCATCAGCAATGTCAAGAATATCACCTAAGAAGCAAGGTGCCTCTTTTATCCTGAATTTGATCACTTAAAACTGTCCTTCTTTAAAACAGTATGAATCAATTTCTCCAAAATTCAAGTTACATTACTGCACAGAATGTGAGGTCGGAATGATGGAGCATCACTCTTTACGAATAAGTCTTAGTAGCTTAAGTGGCTATAGCCAGCATCATCAGGAGGCTGAAGGTACACAAGATTTGACGTAGGATGACACAATCCTACCCTTAATAAATTTATCACATAGTAGGGGAGAAAAAGACATGACTACATTATTATCATACAATATAGTGGGGGCAATGCACCAACGATAGCCATCTTGAGATGAGGAATTTGAAAAATGAATAAAAAATACATCAAGACTTGATTAGTAGCCTTCACTAAATGTAGGAGACACACAAAGAGAATAATCTAATTAGTTCGTATGGAGTCCTTGACTTTTCTCACTTCAAGAAACAGCTGTGTCATATATCAAGGAAGAAATAAAAAGCTTTAAGTGCTGAATTAGTGAAAAACTTTAAATGACACTTCATATCAGTGAGTTCCAAAGTTTCTGAGAATGTACTGCTTCTGGTAGAAGAAATGGGAGCCCATTTTTTATCCAAAAACTATTAATAATTCAATTTTTACATTTAAAAGCTAGAACATGTGCTTCTTAATCTTTACAAGGTGGAACAAATTCAACATAAAGAGAAAGGCAGGACACGAAGAATATAAACAGTGGCACTGAAAATGAGACTCACGTCCAGTTAAAGAGCAATTACCATTCACTCCATTTCTGATGTAGTGCCTTCCAAGATGGGTTTAGGGCGTTACTTCACACTGTTTTTGACCTTGGGAACATTTTGATTCCTAAGGAAGTGAGGATACTAGGCTGATGCAAGCCTTGCCTTTCATTTCCCCCTCTTGGGAATAAAGACTATTATTAAGATAACTCCTGGGAGTCTCAAATAAAACTGGATCTTCTCCATTCTCTTGTCTAAGTGCTTTAAAGTTTTCCATACATCTAAGGGGAATACGAGGCAGATTTTTTTTTCAACTGAAGTATAGCTGATTTACAATATTGTGTTAGTTTCTGGTGTACAGCAAAGTGATTCAGTTATACATATATATACACATTCTTTTTCATACTCTTTTCCATTATGGTTTATGACAGGATATTGAATCTAGTTCCCTGTGCTATATATACAGTAGGACCTTGTTGTTCATCTATTTTATATATAGTAGCTTGTATATATTAATCCCAAACTCTAGTTTATCCCTCCCCAACCCCCTTTCCCCTTTGGTAACCGTAAGTTTGTTTTCTATGTCTGTCAGTCTGTTTCTGTTTCGTAAATAAGTTCATTTGTGCCATATTTACTTTTTTTTTTTTTTTGCAGAACGCAGGCCTCTCACTGCTGTGGCCTCTCCTGTTGCGGAGCACAGGCTCCGGACGCGCAGGCTCAGCGGCCATGACTCACGGGCCTAGCCACTCCACGGCATGGGGGATCTTCCCAGACCGGGGCACGAACCCGTGTCCCCTGCATCGGCAGGCGGACTCTCAACCACTGCGCCACCAGGGAAGCCCTGTGCCATATTTTAGATTCCACATATACGTGATATCATACGGTATTTGTCTTTCTCTGACTTACTTCACTTAGTATGATAATTTCTACTGCAAATAGCATTGTTTCATTCTTTTCTATGGCTGAGTAATATTCCATTGTGTATATATACCACATCTTTATCCCTTCATCTGTTGATGGACATTTAGGTTGCTTCCACGTCTTGGCTATTGTCAACAGTATTGCAATGAACACTGGGGTACATGTATCTTTTCGAATTATGGTTTTCTCCAAATATATGCCCAGGAGTGGGACTGCTGGATCACATGGCAACTCTATTTTTAGTTTTTTAAGGAACCTCCATACTATTTTCCATAGTGTCTGCACCAATTTACAAGGAATACGAAGCAGATCTTAAAAGTCCAAATCCCAATGAAGACTCAGAGTCTACCCCAAGTCATAAGAGAAGTAAAGTGTGAACAGAAACATTCTAACCTGAGACACAGGCAGCAGGACAATTTTTTAAGCTGCTCCATGTTACTCCATTGAACTGCTCACTTTAAAAGAATTTAGCAAACTATGTCAGTCCAAAAGCTGCACTAAAATAGGTAAACAAGGAAGGTCTTTTTCCTTTCTTAAAGGACAAATCATCCACCACTAACAAGGCTAGGGAGACCAAGTGCAAAATTGTGTCTGGGAAAGATGAACCCTGGGCATCCTTTGATCTCTGCAGTATACTCTCAAACGTGTTGCCCACAACGGTCTATTAAGAGCAGCAGGCCATCTTACAAAATAAGAACGATGCACTCAGGGTAAATAAATTTGCTTTCTAAAATAAACAGTTTTGAATGGACAATTTACAAATGACTTACCTAAACACAACTAAAACATGAAATATTCCTATCACATTCAAATGTAATGTCCTTTGACAAGTTCCCAGAAGATATTCAAAAGATATTCTGCCTAATTCTTCAACTGTTGTGTATTAAAGAGATTGGCCCTGAAATTTGATAGTACATATTGGGTTCATATCCTTACTCTGCTGGTAGTCTTGAACAAGTTACTAAACCTCTCTCTCTGAATCAGTTTCCTCATCTCTAAAAGTTTTAAATAGAAATGCCTGTCTCACTAAGTTGATGTGAGGAGTAAATAAGATATGAAGGTAAGAGCCTAACACAACTAATTTTTAAAACTCTCAATAAATAAGAGTTATTATTAACTCTACCTGCCACCTCTGTTTAAAAGTATAAATATCCTAGTAGTCTTTCTTCGTTTCCCCATATAATACTATTGTTACTTAAACTGATGGCCATCTTAAGGCCATCATTCTCACCTTATTATCATCAATTGTCATGGTGGCCTCTTAAAATTCCACAGCAAACAATGGGCGAATATTTGATTAATCCATTCATTTATTCTGCATACCTTGACTGAGTGTCTACTAGACTACGTCTAGGTAGGCACTGATGATACAAAGGTGAAGATGACACAATCCTACTCTTAATGAATTTAAGGGGCTTAGGGATTGCCAAAGGTATAGAACAACATAGTGGGAATAAAACTGAGATAGAAGCAGAACAAAGGTGGTAATCAGTGAGAGAGACAGAGGAGTCTACAATTTTGGGGGTGATGGATGCAGTTCTGACCAGAATATGGCCCTGCAATGGGTAGGAACAGTACAGTGAAGATGAATTAGGTGAGGAATTAAAAAACTCCAAGGGTGAATGGGGTCCTTCAAGTGGATTTTGAAATTTCCTACGATTATGACAGCAGTTTGGATGAAGAAAAGGACTACAATAAGCCTTATCTCAGTACATCCAATAAAACTTCCCAAATAATCTTTTTAAATGTTAGCTATTTAAACTTTGCAGCAACGCAGAGTAGGATTATCCCTTTAATGATTTCAACAATTTTTTTTTACATCTTTATTGGAGTATAATTGCTTTACAATGGTGTGTTAGTTTCTGCTTTATAACAAAGTGAATCAGTTATACATATACATATGTTCCCATATCTCTTCCCTCTTGCGTCTCCCTCCCTCCCACCCTCCCTACAACAAATAATTTTATATGGAAAATTTATTATGAGAAACTACGACAGTATGATATGATCACTCATACTTTCATCTGGTTTAAAAGTTTAACAATATCTACTTCAATAAAGAAAACACTTTTGTCTTCAGTGTTGGACTTCTTTTGATTTTTAAACCTAATCTGTAACAAGTATCCTCTTATAAAATAAACCTTAAAAATGTAGACCAGTCTATTACTTGAGAGAGAAAAGAAAAAACTATTCCTGCATTCCTGTTTAAGATAAAATATCAATACAATAAAAATTCTGTGAACCATGTGGAAAGTTCCCATTGCAATGATTCAAATACAAGCAGCCAGAAGTAATCATAGTAGAACTTGGTTTTCTTTGAGTTTCTTTGATAGGTTCTTTTTCAAAAGAAAAAGAAACACTGGAAGTTTAAACTATACTTTTATGACCCGGGGTACTTTGATAAAAGAAGAGTCTCTTCATCAAATAGACAAACTTGACCCTGAAACAATTTTTTTTAATCTAGATTCATTTTTGTTCTTTGCAATTCCCAGTAGATCGCCATAAGAAAAATTACAGTGAAGTAGCAATCTGAATTATGTCAATTAAGTCAGTACTTATTGCTTCTAATGAAAATTCTTAATTATTTTTACTTGCTACATTCCCTAGTCCACTATTTTTATTTTTTGTCACATTTACACTTCAGAGATAGCTTTTACTTCTACTCATTAGAATATAGTTCAAATTTTTCCTACAGTATTTTCTTCGAGGATTTCTCCTGTCCATGGGACCAAGCTACCTTGCACCATTTCTCACACCACTTCTCTGTTCTCTCCTCGAGCATTTGAATGGCCTCTTCCTGACCTCTCCTGCTCTTAACCTCAGGTTAAGCCACATCTTCCTCCTTACTGATTCAAAGTTCCAACGTCTCAGCCTGTTGAACTTTCACCTGCACCAGTTTTATGTCAAAGCACGGCCACGGTATCTTTTCCATCCCCCTTCCTGAATGTCATCTATCAGGCTATTAAATGCCACCACTTCACATTACCTGCAGTGGCAGGAAGTTCTCTCCGAAGAGTACCACAGCTATTGTATAAACATATCGCACTTCACCTCAATCAGAGCAAAAGTCTTTGTTGGGGAAGAAAAAGTCTTATTATACCTGTAACAGCTTCTTACACATAATAGATACCCAATAAATGTTAATGTCAATGACCATGAAAATATTTAAAGAATAAACACATAAGAATTTCCTGGGCTTCCCTGGTGGCGCAGTGGTTGGGAGTCTGCCTGCCAATGCAGGGGACACAGGTTCGAGCCCTGGTCTGGGAAGGTCCCACATGCCGCGGAGCGACTAGGCCCGTGAGCCGCAACTACTGAGCCTGCGCGTCTGGAGCTTGTGCTCCGCAACAAGAGAGGCCCTGACAGTGAGAGGCCCGCGCACCGCGATGAAGAGTGGCCCCCCGCTCGCCGCAACTAGAGAAAGCCCACGCACAGAAAAGACCCAGCACAGCCAAAAATAAATAAATAAATGAAATTTAAAAAAAAAAAAAAAAAAAAAAAAAAGAATTTCCTGACCCGAACAGTGCTAATGAACAGATCGATAGGAGCAGTACATAAAACCAGTTTACAGAAACACTACATAGTGAGGCATCAACTTTCCAAACTTTGATGAAAAGGAATTTTACCAAAAGCTGCTTTAAGAGAGAAGTAAAAATCTAGTGTTTGACTCTAAATAAGAAAAAACAAAAATCTTTGCTCTGTGAGTTGTAGTATCTTTTCTCTCCCTATCTATTTTTTCTTTGTTAATTGCAAAATATAACAACAGCAATGAAAGGAAATTAATGCTGTATGCCCCATGTGAAGTTTCCAGAATCTCAGTAAACTGAACACATTTGTCATACTTTCTGAGGAAGCATAAACATAGTTTCCATCACATTGCCTGTTCCCTGACAGTTACTTCCTCCTTTTGACTCTGGAAATTTTCCTCATTGATACCTTTGTCCCACTTCAACCCTGCTCCCCAGGAATGGAACAAGTGAAAAACAAATGAACCACAGAGCAAAGAGATAGCTCAGCTCTCTGCATGTGCTCATGTTCTGCATTACTGACAAGAAAACTAAAATCATGACATTTATTCCACCTCTTCCCTGGGGTTAAAATTACTTTATTCAAACGGTTGAGGCAAATATAAAAATAAACATAATTTGGCCAAGCAATTCTCATTTATTTTTGGTATAATGGACATGGATGCCACATTATAACATAGTGTGTGTGTGTGTGTGTGTGTGTGTGTGTGTGTGCATGCACACACACAAATGTGCTCAATAAAAGTGTGAAGTGAAAAAGGCAAGACAATAAATAGTATGCCCAGTACTGTCTTAGTTCTACTAAAAAGCTAAATATCACACTACAGACAAATAGAAACCAAATACAGGATATACACAAAAAGACATAAACAGTAGTAATCTCTGGATAGTTTATAAATGGTTTTTCTGTTTTTTTCTTTAAATATTCCTATTTTCAAACATAGTATTGACAAGCCATCATACTGACCTTCTCAGGCAAACCTGCAATGTGCCTGAAGGAGAGAGAGTGACTAGATTTCCACACCCACTGCAACAGCCCGTCCTCTGACAGGCCCCAGTGGCACCCAGGTTCCCAAGCTTGGCTTTCGAGTCCAGAAGGCATTTCTGGTGCAGTCACCCCAAACCTTTTACCTGACCACTGAGTCCCAATTTTCTACAAAGCACTAGCCCTTCCACCATAGAACATTCACCGATGGCACACAGTATAGTTTCACTTTTTTAGGATATAAAGCAGGGAATACAAAGGTCAAAGAGTCCAGTAACTGATAAACTGAATGAGGAATCATCTCATTCTGCTTACACCTCATTATCCTTAAAGCTGGTTGGTGACATTATCTCCTACCTTTACAATAATCTCCTAAAAAAAAAAAAAAACCACAATTAAATTGAATTATTTTTAGGAACAAGAGAGTCCCTGATAGTTATTATAGATAAATTAGCACATCACATATATTCTTTGTCATACAACAGCATAAAGGAAATGTATAGTGACACATGACCAGAGTAACCCACATTTTCCCTTCAGCATACCAGATACAGATATGACATATGATAATGGGTTCAAGACAAGTGGGCTAATTTAGATGTCTGCAGCCTCAGAAAGAAATGCTAGGTTTTTTTAAGCAGTAAAGACTGACTTACTTTTCTTTCAAAATTGGGATTTTATTGTTCTTTCAAAATAAAAAAAGGTAAAATAATCATAAGAAAACATGGCTGTAATAGTTGTTAGCAGTACAATTTCCCTGGACCACTAGAAACTTCTTAAACTTTCTGAACGTAGCAACAACAGGTGTATTTTTTAAATTTGAAAAAAGGTCTAAGATTGGCTTAAACTGGCTAAAGTTAAACTGGATGTAGCTTATTCTGTAGCCGAGTGGTGGCGGCAGGACCTTGTAGACAATTGGTTTCTACATTTCCCATATCAAGCCTCATGAAGGAAGTACTGGGATATGGTGGAGGAAAGCATGGCACTGGGAACACAGGGGTCTAGACACAGCTCTGCCTGTCTCATTACTCCATGATAAGAAAAGAGCCGAAAGCTTCTCTTATCCAAAGTTTTGTCCTCTATAAAATGAGGAGACTGTGGGTACATAATTTGAGGTCCCCTAACATTCCATGAAGCTGTCATCACTTTTATTTCTGGCTGGTAGGAGGTGACTAGACAGCTCAGGCACTAAAAAGCCCATATGCTTTAGGGAAAAATTATGAATCCATTTCACAACCTAAAAATCAATATGAAGTAAAAGGTGCTATAAAATATTTTCAGTGTACAGACTTTCCTCAATATACCTCAATCGGAGACTGCAGAAATCCTTAAGTCAGGATAGAAAAATCTAACATTGAAAATTGAAATTACAGTAAGTATAAAAATTCATTAGTATATTTGGAAGCCTTAATTTTTATTTTGTTTATTACCATATAGGCATCTCTGACTTTTTCTTTCCTTTTCAACAAAGGAAAATCCCTGAATAACACACTCTTTCAAATCAAAACCACAAAGCAGCAGAAATAACAAAAAAGTAATAAAAGGCAACTTAAAAACTCTGTTTTTCGTGTTAATGAAAAGTAAACACTAGAATATATGAAAAACGTAGACTACTAAAGCAAAGTATGCTCAGTGGGAAATCTATGGTTTAAAAAGTTGATTTTATTTATTTGTCCTTGGTAAGGAAATGTGCTAATAGTAAGCATAGGACATTACCACATCTAAGAATGTTAACTTTCATCTCAACTGAGAGTTTAGAAATATCTTAATTTAGGGAGACTGTAATGTTTACCACATGATGGCTGATCAATAACATGAATCAAATCCCTTTACTATTTTAGTCTGATTGCAAATGACATAAGCTGCACATCAATAAAACCACCCTTAGACACTGGCTTTGGAGTAGAAAGACAAACATATCTAATCTGCCCACACACTCAAGGCCAAATATTTCAAGTTAAAACTCCAGCTCTAGAGTCAAATTAATCTAAACTTGAGCTTAAACCACTTAGTAACTGAATGACTTTAGGTACTAAATTACCCTCTAAGCCATAGTTCCCTCATCTCCAAAACATGAATTACAACAGTACTTAAAGAATTCGTGGAGGATTAGAGATGGCCAAAAATTCTTTGCCACTCTTCCCATCATGCAGTGGAGTCTATTCCCCCTCTGCTTGTACCTGGGCTAGGTTGTGCGTTGCTTTGACCAGTAGAATGTGGTAGAAATTATACCGCGTAAATTCTGAGGCTAGGCCCTAAGAGATCTGTGCTCTCTGCCTTTGCATCTTGGAAAATGATCTTGGAATTTAGTGGTCATGCTGTGAGGAAGCCCAAGCAGTCATGCAGAAAGGCCCTAGTGGGTCCCCAGCTGCAAGGAAGCAACAAGCGCTAGGCATGCAAGGGAGGCCCAACACCCCAGCCAATACAACATAAAATAGAAGCCAACGCACAAAATCATAGCAAATAATAGTTGTTGGTAAATTAAGCCTCTAAGTTTTATGTGGTTTGATACACAGCAGTAAATAATTGGCTTAGGAAATTGACACACAGCAAGCATTTGATAAATTTGTATCATTATTACTAGTATTATTAGTGCTACTAGCTTACTATTATTATCATTATTGTCATCAATAGTAGCAGTTGAAAGGCTAGGGCCCTCTTCTCTCTGTCAATATGAATAAGTAAATAACTTATGGATAAAGGATCAAACACTATTTAAAACTACTCTTCCTACTTAAAGCATTTTTACACTGGAAATTATAAAATTTACATCTCTGTACTTTCTCTGATACTAAAACAAACTAACCAAAAGAGGTTTTTAGAAGAAATCTGGACTATACTAGCTGGAAAGTAGTCTAACTCAGATTTGCGTCAGAAGGAATTTAATTTCCAAAACACTTATTTAGATAAGCATACAATGAACTGAACTGTGAAAATACCATTAGGTTAATCCACTGAGAAATGCAAATCAAAACTACAATGAGATATCACCGCATACCAGTCAGAATGGCCATCATCAAAAAATCTACAAACAATAAATGCTGGAGAGGGTGTGGAGAAAAGGGAACCCTCTTGCACTGTTGATGGGAATGTAAACTGATACAGCCACTATGTAGAATAGTATGGAGGTTCCTTAAAAAACTACAAATAGAACTACTATATGACCCAGCAATCCCAATACTGGGCATATACCCTGAGAAAACCATAATTCAAAAAAGTCATATACCACAATGTTCATCGCATCACTATTTACAATAACCAAGACATGGAAGCAATCTAAGTGTCCATCAACAGACGACTGGATAAAGAAGATGTGGCACATATTACAATGGAATATTACTCAGCCATAAAAAGAAACGAAATTGGTTATTTGCAGTGAGGTGGATGGACCTAGAGACTGTCATACAGAGTGAAGTAAGTCAGAAAGAGAAAAATACCGTATGCTAACACATATATATGGAATCTAAAAAAAAAAAAAAAAAGGTTCTGAAGAACCTAGGAACAGGACAGGAATAAAGACGCAGACATAGAGAATGGACTTGAGGACACGGGGACGGGGAATTGTAAGCTGGGACGAAGTGAGAGAGTAGCATTGACATATATACACTATAAAATGTAAAATAGCTAGTGCGAAGCAGCTGCATAGCACAGGGAGATCAGCATGGTGCTTTGTGTCCCCCTAGAGGGGTGGGATAGGAAGGGTGGGAGGGACACACAAGAGGGAGGGGATATGGGGATATATATATACATACAGCTGATTCACTTTGTTATACAGCAGAAACTAACACACAATTGTAAAGCAAATAAAGATGTTTAAAAAAGATATTTAAAAAAATCCACTGATTTATACCGACAACAGACTTAATTTCTACAAGTCTTAAAAGCTCAAAGGTAGAGAATACCCTTAATATTATATGTACATAAAATGTAAGCAAAGACCTGAAATGTTTATAGACTGTATAGCAGTCTTTTAATTGAGCTGCCATTTATATCACATTTTCTAAATACGACTTAACATAACTAGATTTGAAATATGTCTAGATAAGAAATCATCCTGGATTTTGGCTTGTCTTTCTATTCACTGAGGACTCTGTTTAAAAGTCAATTGCTTTGGGTAGTATAGTCATTTTCAAAATATTAACTCTTTCAATCTAAGAACATGGTATATTTCTCCACCTGTTTATGTCATCTTTGATTTCTTTCATCAGTGTTTTATAGTTTTCTGAGTACAAGTCTTTTGCCTCCTTAGGCAGGTTTATTCCTAGGCATTTTATTCTTTTTGTTGTAATGGTAAATGGGAGTGTTTCCTTAATTTTTTTATTCTGATTTTTCATTGTTGGTGTCTAGGAATGCCAGATTTAGATGCATTAATTCTGTATCCTGCAACCTTACCAAATTCACTGATTAGTTCTCATAGTTTTCTGGTTGCATCTTTAGGATTTTCTATATATAGTATCATGTCATCTGCAAACAGTGACAGTTTTACTTCTTTTCCTATTTGTATTCCTTTTATTTCTTTTTTTTCTCTGACTGCCGTGGCTAAGACTTCCAAAACTATGCAGAATAAGAATGGCGAGAGTGGACATCCTTGTCTTGTTCCTGATCTTAGTGGAAATGCTTTCAGTTTTTCAACACTGAGTATGATGCTTGCTGTGGGTTTGTCATATAAGGCCTTTATTATGTTGAGGTAGGTTCCCTCTGTGCCCATTTTCTGGAGAGGTTTTATCATAAATGGGTGTTGAATTTTGTCAAAAGCTTTTTCTGCATCTATTGAGATGATCATATGGTTTTTATTCCTTCAATTTGTTAATGTGGTGTATCACATCGATTGATTTGTGTATACTGAAGAATCCTTGCATCCCTGGGATAAATCCCACTTGATCATAGTGTATGATCGGTTTAATGTGCTGTTGGATTCTGTTTGCTAGTATTTTGTTCAGGATTTTTGCATCTATGTTCATCAGTGATATTGGTCTACAATTTTCTTTTTTTGTGATATCTTTTCCTGGTTTTGGTACCAGGGTGACAGTGGCTTCATAGAATGAATTTGGGAGTGTTTCTCCCTCTGCAATTTTCTGGAAGAGTTTGAGAAGTATCGGTGTTAGCTCTTCTCTAAATGTTTGATAGAATTCGCCTGTGAAGGCTTCTGGTCCTGGACTTTTGTCTGTTGGAAGATTTTTAATTAAGGTTTCAATTTCATTACTTGTGATAGGTCTGTTTATATTTCTTAATTCTTCCTGGTTCAGTCTAGGAAAATTGTACCTAACCCTACAATTCGTATGGAAACACAAAAGACCCCTAATAGCCAAAGCAATCTTGAAAAAGAAAAACAGAGTTGGAGGAATCAGGCTCCCCAACTTCAAACTATGCCACAAAGCTACAGTAATCAAGACAGTATGGTACTGGCACAAAAACAGATATACAGATCAATGGTACAGGATAGAAAGCCCAGAGATAAACCCACGCACATATGGTCACCTAATTTATGACAAAAGAGGCAAGAACACACAATGGAGAAAAGACAGCCTCTTCAGTAAGTGGTGCTGGGAAAACTGGACAGCTACATGTAAAAGAATGAAATTAGGACACTACCTAACACCTTACACAAATATAAACTCCAAATGGATTAAAGACCTAAATGTAAGACCAGACACTATAAAACTCTTAGAGGAAAACATAGGAAAAACACTCTTTGACATAAACCACAGCAAGATCTTTTGTGACCCACCTCCTAGAGTAACAGAAATAAAAATAAACAAATGGGACTTAATTAAACTTAAAAGCTCTTGCACAGCAAAGGAAACCGTAAACAAGACATAAAGACAACCCTCAGAATGGGAAAAATATATGCAAATGAAACAACAGACAAAGGATTAATCTCCAAAATATACAAATAGCTCATGGAGCTCAATATCAAAAAACCAAACAATCCAATTAAAAAATGGGCGGAAGACCTAAATAGACATTTCACCAAGGAAGACATACAGATGACCAAGAGGCACATGAAAAGATGCTCAGCATCACTAATTATTAGAGAAATGCAAATCGAAACTACAATGAGGTATCACCTCATGCAGGTCAGAACGGCCATTATCAAAAAATCTAGAAACAATAAATGCTGGAAAGGGTGTGGTGAAAAAGGAACTCTCCTGCACTGTTGGTGGTAATGTAAATTGATACAGCAACTATGGAAAACAGTATGAAGGTTTCTTAAAAAACTAAAAATAGAACTACCATATGACCCAGCAATCCCACTACTGGGCATAGACCCTGAGAAAACCATAATTCAAAAAGAGACATGTACCACAATGTTCACTGCAGCACTGTTTACAATAGCCAGGACATGGAAAGCAACCTCAGTGTCCATCAACAGATGACTGGATAAAGAAGATGTGGCACATATTACAATGTAATATTACTCAGCCATAAAAAGAAATGAAATTGAGTTATTTGTAGTGAGGCAGATGGACCTAGAGCCTGTCATACAGAGTGAACTAAGTCAGAAAGAGAAAAACAAATACCATATGATAATGCATATATATGGAATCTTAAAAGAAAAAAATGGTACTGATGAACCTAGTTGCAGGGCAGGAATAAAGATGTAGACATAGAGAATAGACTTGAGGACACGGGGTGGGTGGGGGAAGCTGGGGAGAAGTGAGAGTAGCATTGACATATATATACTATCGAACGTAAAATAGATAGCCAGTGGGAAGCAGCTGTATAGCACAGGGAGATCAGCTCGGTGCTTTGCGATGACCTAGAGGAGTGGGATAGGGAATATGGGAGGGAGGCTCAAGAGGGAGGGGATATGGGGACATATGTATACATATGGCTGATTCACTTTGGTGTACAACAGAAACTAACACAGTATTGTGAAGCAATTTACTTCATTAAAGATCTATTAAAAGAAAAAAAAGTCAAGAACTATTAATAATCCCTTACTTATCAACACTGAATTGTACACACTTTTTTTTTAAAGCATAATTCTTTTGGCTTCCAGCTGTACCTATACCATCACTATAATAATCTTGAGAAGACATTTAAAGGTACTGTTGAACAGATTATTGTACCTGTCTATCCATGTAAATAAATTTACTGAAATGGTTATTCAACAGATATATTGCTATACCCAAGACTTGTAAGATTCAATTCATACACTTAGCATGAGAATCAATCATTATTCCTCTCCTGATGATACCTATCATTTAAAGCTTAATAGAAATAAGAAAACCCAAATATTTAAAAAGAAACCATTTTTAATATTTCAGTTAAATTTTAGAATGATGAGCGAAGGATCATGTATTAACTTATGAAAATTTTATTTCCTGCTTAATTATTTCCTGCTTAATGAAGTATTTCTTAAGGAATCAAATACTAAGAGAGAAAGAAAAGCTACAAATAATCCACAAAGATCAGACTGTAAAAGCAGCGCCAATTAATCTTTTCACTTTCTGGCATATCTTACTTATGATGGAGCTCGCGGCTTTTCTAAAAGTCTAGCTTACTTGCACAAAAGTCAGTTCTCCCTGTTTTTCGGAATAATTTTATATGCATAGAAATTGTGATCTGCATATATGAAGTTCCGGTGACTTTAAAATAAAGTTTATTCACTCAGTAAATATTTTTTGAGGCTCTGTTATGATCTGCCACTACACTAGGCAATGGGGATAATGAGATGAAAACCAGCTACGTCCCTGCCCTCCAGGCGTTTATAATCTAAGTGGGTAATCAGATATAAAAACACACAGCTACAATGCAGTGTAACTGTACAAATGAAGTACATTCAAGGTGCTTCAGCAACACAGGAGCCCAGGGGGAGAGTGTATTCAACTCTGGGCCTCTTAAAAGGAGTTCAGACAAGCAGGGTAAAGGGAAAAGAGCATGCCAGATAAAAGCAGCAAGGCTGGTAGACACAGGTATGTGGGTGTAGATCAGCCTGGCCATATGACAGACTGCAGGGTCAGAAGTGATCTGTATTCACGGAAGAGACCTCAAGGGCAGCAAGACCACACTGCAGACACTAAATCGCCTCGCTCTGCAGGCCTGCCCATTATACCAGCACAGTCCCACCACCTACTCAGGCTGCTCAAGGATGCAGAAGCTTAACATACCCAACCATGACTCCACAAGGGAGCACGATCTCCAGGGGGACTTTGAAAAAGAAAACCACTTTCAGTAAAATGCATCACAAGCTATAGCTGAATAACTAGGAGTTCTTAGATCTTCATCCAAATTTAAAAGCTTTCATTGAAGACTTCTCTGTTGTAAGATAGTAATTGAATTTTGAGGGTTTCTTCCCTGTGTCCTTAATAGAATATAATCTAGATTTAACAAATTGAGAAAACAAGCAAAAGAAAAGCTCTCAGAGAGGAATGCTCTAGAAGCCTATGTCTTAGAAGCAGATGTTCTCCTTTGGCAAGCTCTCTGCCCCTGGTGTATTATCATTTGAAACCCACTCAGAGATCACGTTGCGAATGTACATCTGAAAAGATGTGCTTCCATTTCAAAATACCACGGTAATTCCCTCACTTCCAGAAATGATTCAGCAGATAAATATTTAGTGTAGTAAAGAAATATATCCTTTTTCCATGATCTAAAGTAGAAAACTGAGCTGACCAACTCCAACCCCAAACACAACATTATCAATAACCCATCAAGGACCATCACCAGGTGACATTCTCAGAGTGAATTCTCTGGGTAGGGAGACTGCCAAGGCTCTCAAGTATAAGACCCATTTGATTCCACTGAAAGCACTGCAATCCGTTCTTTAAAAATGGACTGTAAAAAAAAATAAAAAAGGACTGTAGTTAAGCAATACATTTTTCCATTAAGTTTTATGGAGCCTGACGCGTTTCCTGTGTCAAAATTTGTCACAAAAATCTGTTTCTCAGACATCTGTTTGGTACAACACACATGTGAATATGGTACTGCATGGAGATGTCTGCAAATAGCAATGCGTAGCCTAGCATTTGGTTTCTGATCAGAAAGAATTTCCAGTAGGTTGGTCGGTGGATTTAATTTGGATCCTATTAATATCTATTATTAATCACTGTTCTTCCCATAATACACATATTATACATACCACCGGGAATAATAAAGTATTATCTTCTTCACTGTGAATAGCATTTTCATAGTCAACTGTAAAGGAAGACTAAACATGAAGAAGAATTAATGGTAATAGTGAGCCTTAGATTTCAGTTCCGCAGTCAAGACCCAGGGCAAGAGCAAAAATAAATATTGCTATCTAACAATTATACTCAAAATCCAGTCCTTGGACCAGCAGCTTAAAAACGTCACCCCACAGCCTGTCAAAACTGCAGACCCTCAAGCCCCACCTCAGAACTGCTGACTCAGAATCTGCACTTTGATAAGCTCCCCAGGTGATTCGTGTGCATGTTTAATATCTGAAGAGCACAGGGTTACTAGCAGGAAACTCAAGAGGTACTTTATTTTTCATTGTTCTGCCTCTAGGTAAAACTGCATCTAAGGCAGCCTCAAGATCTAAATACGTTTTTAAAGTGGAATCTGCAAAAGAGATTCCACTCTGTTGTCCCACACCACATACTATCCATCAGTCCCTCCCCTGATGCTGCCAACACGCTAGGAGTCACAGTCATCATTACTGGGCTGGAACATCACTGTTTAAGAGTGATTTAGCTTCTCTTCCAGGACAGACATCAAGGTTAACTGCTGATGGGACACTTCATTTCTCATCCCTCTTGCTCAATAACCCTAAAGAACTCACCCCTAAGTCCTTGATGGCCCCAACCTGGGACAGCCTGTACTTTTCACATTTGTAAATATCAACATCAGACTGATGATAACCTCATCACCATACCCCAGCTCACCCTCCTCATCTCTACCCTGGGAGAAGAACTAAATTCTTCTGATTGGTTAACATACTGTCAGAGGTCAGGGAGTGGGCTTGCTTCCTCCTACTACAGGAAATAGAAGACGACCGCACACATCACTGGTTCAGCCTAAGTGTGGCTCACCTATGCCTACTCTGAGAAAGGGCAGTTCTCCCTTCAATAATCTCCCTCTATCACCAGTAAACTTTGAGATCCCTAAATGCAAGGAATTCACCTGCTATGTTTGGTTCCACCTCCTTAAGAACAGCAAGGGGGGGGCGGGGAGTAAGACCCACCAGCTGAGAAATAAAAAATATCTTCTCCAAATGCCACTAAGGTGCTATTTCCTCCTAGAACTAAGTTTTCCCACTGCTATATATCTCCTTGTAACTTAATAATTAAAGAGCAATCAGGGCCTGCCTGCCTACCCACCAGCATAAATATCCCTGGAAAACGTCAATCAAGCCCGGCTAACTAATGTTATCATGAGAACCTCTAATCAGGGAGAGAAATATCTTGGCACAGCCTGTGGTGGAGTGATGAATGCAACACCAGAGGCTGGAACAAGGCCAGGAGTGTCGGAATTTGAAAGGAGCAGCTGCGGAAGCCTAAGGGTGATGCTACTCCATTCTGGCACCTGAGAAAAGGAAAGTGAAAGGCAGAGAGAGACTCTCAGTAGAGCACGTTAGCGTGCCCAGCACCCTTGAGAGGCCAGTGAGGAGTAATAAGTCAAGGATAAAGTTAACGAAGGGGCTCTGAAAAACTGATACAGAGAAGCTGGCCTTCTCAATATAAAAGGGTTGATGGAGGAAGGTGTTCTATAAATGGCTCGTTCCTAGATGCTTTTATTTAAAAGAATAAATTTTCTTGAAACGTTTAAACTGAAATGTTTAACAACGCTCAACAACAAAAATAGGGGAAACTAACCTCGGATTCCTATTTATTTCACCAAAAGGGTATTAACACCAAACCTATCATCCTTTGGACATTAAAAAATATTTTCACACCACAAGAACGAGAGGGGCATAATTTCAGAACAAAAAGAGTATTCCTTTAAACTGGATAAATTTAACTTCCTGAAAGACTCACTGAAATGCCTGCTATACCTTCCAGTTCCACAGGTAAGTCTGAGGAACCCTGTCAGGAGCGGTCCAATCATGAAGAGTGTAAAGGTTTCACCCCATTGTACCTCCACATGGCTCTAATCACAGCTGAAGAACTGAGCTGGGGACACACTACAAGCTTTGAAAAAAAAATGAAACAAAAAGTGAAAAAGAAGCTTCTCATAAAAATGAATATGGACTGCTAATAAGTAGTTATTATTCACCTATAAAATATTAGCTGATTTTTTTTCCAACTCTGGAAATGACTCGCAAATACAGATTACACATGGGAAAAGGCCATGAGGAAAATGAATGGACTATTAAAATACACAAAGCCAACCTTAAAAGTAAGACTGAAGACAACCATTCCCATTTAATTCATTTGATTTGAATGAAAGTTTAACATAAAATACAAAGATTCTATGGACATGAAATTCCAGGTTATCAAATTATTTGGAGTAAAATTTAGTGCTGTAAGTTAATTTCAATTATTCTGTTAAGCTTTGTGATAACTGTTACCATGTTAAACTAATGAGTTTTCTTCCTTCACATGGGTCTTATGTGAATCAGACAGGCGTCCCCAACCCCCAGGCCATGGACTGGTACCAGTCTGTGGCCTCTTAGGAGCCAGGCCGCACAGCAGGTGGTGAGTGGTGGGCAAGCGAGCAAAGCTTCATCTGTATTTACAGCCACTCCCCATCGTTCGCATTATCACCTGAGCTCTGCCTCCTGTCAGCATTATGGTGAGTTGTATAATTATTTTATTACATATTACAATGTAATGATAATAGAAATAAAGTGCACAATAAATGCAATGCACTTGAATCATCCCGAAGCCATCTCCCCCACCCTGGTCCATGGACAAACTGTCTTCCACAAAACCGGTCCCTGATCCAGAAAGGTTGGGGACTGTTGAATTAAGACTATTACTAAAAGTCATCCCTGCTTACTAAAAAACCCAAATAGATTTCTGCATATCCCAATACTACTTAAGTGTTGTGAAAATGATATAATCAGACATTAATCTTACTGGGTAGTTTGTTTTTTTCTGCCTGAGTTAGCAGCTATCACAAAAGCATACCTATATAACAGTCTTTTAGGACATTTCAAAATAATCACAGATATGTAGAGATGAAGGTACCTTAGAAATCATATAATTATTTCTACCTTCTCATTTATAGAAAGGAATTGCAACTTGAAAAGTCTGTAACAGGCCCAATGTCACAGACCAATTAAGGGCTAGAACTGAATCTTCAAACTCCTAGCTAAATGAAACCACACATACATTTCCCCCCAATATAAATAGGCAATACTTTCTTGTGAACTAACCAATTAATCAGCCATAACTCATTTTTAAATGACCAAAAAAGTTAATAACAGATACCACATAAATATATTAAAATATGTTAAAAATATACACATAGGGCTTCCCTGGTGGCACAGTGGTTGAGAGTCTGCCTGCCAATGCAGGCGACATGGGTTCGTGCCCCGGTCCGGGAAGATCCCATGTGCCGTGGAGCAGCTGGGCCCGTGAGCCATGGCCGCTGAGCCTGCGCATCCGGAGCCTGTGCTCCGCAATGGGAGAGGCTACAACAGTGACAGGCCCACGTACCGCAAAAAAAAAAAAAAAAAAAAATACACATATATTCTACTAAGACAGAATTCATGCATACCCTATGACTCTGCAATTTCACTCTTTGGTATGTGTATGCATCAGAAATACATGCATATGGTACACCAAAAGACATGTTCTAGAACCTTCACAGCATTACACTAAAGCCAAAACTACTCAAATGACCATTAATAGGAGAATGGATAAAGTGTGAAACAGTCGTAAAATGGAACACTAAACAGTAATGAAAATGAACAAACTGCAGCGACATGTAGTAATAAGGACGACTCTCACTCATAATGTTGAGCCAAAGCAACCAGACCCGAAAGTATCTACCATAAGATTTCACTTCTTAATATTTACTTATTTAGATTATATAGGGATATATTACCAACTAAGGGATATAGCTATCCATAAATATGTGAATAGATATGTGTTGTGTATGTAAAAAATATATATCTATATATCCCCCCCCCCGTTCTCTGGGGAAAGGAGAAAGAGACTTCTGCTCTTTTCTTTACATTCACTCCCTGAAATGTAAGTTTATAACCTCCCCACTGGCTACTTTCCAGTCCAAGCTTACTCCCTGTTAAAAACAAGACAACAGGCCCAAAGTGGAGTCACTTATGCTAAATTCCAGGTCATCAAACTGAGACAATTACAGTTTTTGGCTCTCCCAGGAATGGAACCTTAAACCAGTCAATCAGGAATCACCTGATCAGCATTAGTTAGGTCATCTGCCTGGTAGACCCCTGCCATCCCTTAAAGGAAAGTAACCTTGCAATAACCAACCCACTTTTTTTGCCTAGTATAACTTCCTTGCTCCTGCTCCCATCTGCCTGTAGAAGTCCTTCCTTCTGAACAGCTCCCTGGAGCTCCTGTCTTTCTGCTAGATTGGATGCTGCCAGATTCGGATTGATTTTGCTCAAATCAACTCTCAAAAATTTTAGTATGCCTCAGGTTATCTTTCAACACCCCTAAAGCTAAATGTGGAACTGCCAGAGTCCATAAACTGAGGCTAATATCAGAAAGAAAGCTGTCTCACCATTTTTTCAATCTGCTATTGGGGGTATCATAATACTTTTGTCTATTTGTTTATGACAAATCTTCCTTCCATTGGAAAACCCAACCACCAATTTCACATAATAAACTCAAGATTTCAATAAAAATTCAGTTTTCCCATAAAATGCTTTTGAATTTCTAATATAAATAGGCAAAACGCTATAGGTAAACTTAGGCCTAATTTAAGTTTCTAATTTATAAATTCAGATATCAGGACAACTGGATTTTCTTGGTATGAATCCTTCCTCAGGTATCCCCTAACGCTGTACATTGAAGCCGAAAAAATAATGCAGAGTGGAAGCCTTTTCCTTTTCATCAAGCTATTGAAGCTCGAGCAAGGCAGTTCCCCGGTTGTACCCACTGCAATGGGAAAAGTGCAGCGAGGGCTAATTGTGGAGCTGTGCTCAGGTGCCCGCTCAAAAGCAGATCCAGACCACCTCATTTTGGTCGTTCCAAATTTTAAGGTGACACCATTATCAGAAGCAGGCACACATTCAGTTTTTGTAAGATACAAGCTAACCTCCAGAGTAATCTCAGGAAATTATAAAATATTTCCTTCTCAAAAATGCGAATTTAAACTAGTTATATCAAACAAAGAGATGTAAAGTGCTAGTTAAAATTTTTTAAAAAGTGGAGTTTTCAAAATACACAGATATTCCATAGCACTGTTTGAAATCTATTCATGTGAATGTGTTACCTATTCAAAAGTTACGATACATTAAAAAATAAAAATAAAATGCCTTCAGATGAATTAAACATGTCTGGTTTTTGTTGTCTCTAAAACAAGACAGAAGCACATGGAGTTCAACAATAATTTCTTTCCTTCGAAGTTTCACTAAAGGATGATTAAATTTAACCCTATCCAGAGATCTGAAATGTTGGCATGTTACATTATAAACACTCAGAGAAATAAGGTGTTAGGCAAAACCTTCAGATCTCCCGTTACAAGTCATTAACCAAAACATCTGACCCTACAGATCACAATAAAAATAGAAATGTTATCACAAATCAAACTGCTTGGGGGTTAAGAGCAGGCTGAATGGGGAGTTAAGTCTCTTTTTTTTTTTTCCCCCATCTGTAGTCAGAACCAAATGTTAGAGATTGAGATTAGGGCTAAGGAAGGAAACTTCCCCTTTTAACCCAAGAACTACCCTTCCTCCCATCCCCCCCCCCTGTACTGCTTATTTTGAGTGACATGAGCTTATGCAAACATACAAGGTTTCAAATGAAAAGTTGCAGCCTAGATGTCAAAACCTCCTAACTGTTAGTGAATGTGTGTATGTACGGAGGTCAGGAATTTAAGGAGGCATTTATGGTTTGATTTCGTTTTGTTTGGGGGATGGTAGGGCATCACAAGAAAGCCAAAATTTGATTAAGCTGGACTCCTCAAAAGAGTACCACATAGTGGTAGGGCTAAGCAGCAAGGAAGCACCCACTTCCTTTAAAAAACAAATATATATATATATATATGTAAGATTTTATATATATATGTATTTGAAAGATTTTATATATATATATATATATATATATATATATATATAGTAAAAGATAAAATGAGAACTCCAGGGTGATTATTTGTTGCTAATCTGTCAAGGTCTAATAAACAACATGACTAGATGGAAAAATGAAATGTATAAAAATGACCAGAGTAATAAAGATGGAAAAGTAGGAAAGAAGAACAGCAGTGGGAGAGAGAACACATGACAATGAGCAAGAACAAAGAAAGAAAACAGTCCCTGCAACTGAGACATTGAAAAAATAGGAAAAACACCAAAAAGGAATTGACAAAATAAACACAATAAAGGGTAGGGAAAAACAAACAAGGATTTAATGTAGAAGTTATAAAAGAGAACATTTAAGCATGAAAAAGCTAACTCTTGACGGTCTTTCCATTTTTATTAGCTACGTAAAATAGGCATATTGGTACATATTTGTTAAATAGATGAGGCAATAGTTGCATCATGAAGCTTTAGTATCTTATACAGACTAGTCCCATCCACAATTAAAACACTTGAATAATCAAAAAAATAAAAGGCATTTCAGCATTTGATCACAAATAACATTTGTGTTCTGTTATCTCTGGGTCGTAAGATTACATACAGGTGATTTTATTTTGTTTTGTTTATGCTCACATTACCAAATTTTCTATAATGAGTATGTATTCACCCTATAATCCAAACAAGAATCAAATATACTTTCAAACGTTCAGTTCTGAGGTCTGAGGTGGCACCACATGAAAAAACGTTCTCTTAGCAACTGAGATTTTACTACATACCTTGAATTGGTGTCTACACCAATCACCCCTCCCCTCAACCAACTTGGAATCAGGTGCATATAGTCTTAAGGCTATTGTTATAACTGATAAACCTACTCCAAGGAAGATCCTCACCAAGACTCCAAAATGCACATCCGTATAATCATATTTTTAAAAGAAAAGAAGTATGCTATATTGAAATATTTCAAAATATGAACCTGACATTTATTGTACCCATTGTTCTTATAGATCCACAATTTTTTAAAATGATGTCCACAAGACCTTATTTCTGTAGAAGGCAGGAATAAAACAGTTTCCATTATAAAAAGAGCAAGATGCTAACAAATAATCACAAATTCTTTTAAAATGTCCTTTTTGCTTTCAAAGTATATCTATCTTGTACCTTTAGACCATTAATAATCCATTAAGATTAAGACCATTAATTAATAAGACCATTAATATAAATAAGAACGTTAGTAATAAATAAGAATGTTAGTAATAACACTACTAACTAAATATTTACTGAATTACAAAGCAGCTACAAATTCCTCATTCCGATATGCATGTACCTTTGTAATGCGACCACTCCTTCCACAAGAGGGGAAATCTTTTCCTCCACCCCCTTTTTTTGTTGTTGTTGTTTTGGGGTTTTTTTGCGGTATGCGGGCCTCTCACTGTTGCGGCCTCTCCCGTTGAGGAGCACAGGCTCCGGAGGCGCAGTCTCTGCGGCCATGGCTCACGGGCCCAGCCGCTCCGCGGCATGTGGGATCTTCCCGGACCGGGGCACAAACCCGACATGTCCCCTGCATCGGCAGGCGGACTCTCAACCACTGCGCCACCAGGGAAGCCCTCCTCCACCCCCTTTAACAAGGCTTGGTCATGTGACTTGCTTAGGCCAATGAGCCGTTAGTAAATGCAACAGGGCTGTAAGCTCCTGTGAATTGGTGGGTCCCTTCTGTTGATGCTGGGAACCATTATGCAATCATGTGATCATGCCCAGGCTATCCTCCTTGAGGATGAAAAACACATGAAAAGAAGCTCCAGCCATCCAGCTGAGGCCCCAGACACACAAAGGGAGGCCATCCTAGGCCATCTAGCTTCAGCCGAGTAGCCCAGACCACAGGAGTCATCCAGCCAAGCCTAAGAGTCATGAGAAATAATAATCATTCTCTTAAGCCACTAGATTCTCCACGCAGCAAAAAGCAAACTGATAGAGATACTAAGTACTGAACACCCTAATAATATCTATAAAGCATCTAACATAGTACCTGGCATCTATGATTGCTTTACAAATGCTACCATCTTATTCTTTATTCTAGGTCCTTCCAAGAATACAAAAAGGTTTGGTAATCCTCACCAAATAACAGGGAACTTCAGAAAATCTGGAGGCTTCTTAAATCACTGATGACTGAACTCCACGTCCAGAGTCTCTGATTCAGTAACTCTGTGGTAGAGACTGAAAATCTGCCTTGCCAGCAGGCTTCCCAAGAGCTGCTGCTAATTCTGCATGTCTGCAGATCACATTTTGCAAAACACCACCCTAAGAATTTACAGTCTCCAACATTCATTTAACAAATACTTCTTAAACACACCCTATGATCATGGAGGTGCTAGGCTACAGACTACAGAAAGACAACAAGTGTAATAAGTAAAGGAAGGTACAGGTGTCATGGGGGCTACAGGTGCACCCAGTGAAAGGCTTGTTTGTGTGTTTGGCAGGTAACTAGATGTGGGCCAAAGAGTAACAGCCACCTTAACACCCTCCCTCTGCCCTAAGAGTACCAAATACACATGTGTTTCTCAAATATATGAGACTATATAGTTAGCCTATATTTTGCCAATATTTCTTTTTCCCTTCTGTGACGTTCTGAAAATTATATTTCTAAACCACTGCTCTAATCTTTACCTTTGCTATTAACATTACTAACAAAGTACCCTTCGTAATGTATATGGTAGTTGTAACTCCAACCATACAGGCCTGCACAACCTTCTCTTAAAGAATGACTC
Source organism: Lagenorhynchus albirostris (assembly GCF_949774975.1). Classification (NCBI taxonomy): domain Eukaryota; kingdom Metazoa; phylum Chordata; class Mammalia; order Artiodactyla; family Delphinidae; genus Lagenorhynchus; species Lagenorhynchus albirostris. Next base: position 92,929,393 of record NC_083099.1, on the reverse strand, counting down.
ATGTTATAAACACAATTATCTGTACCTCCTGCTACAGCAAAAATGACATGGGGTTAACCTGGCCTAAAGCATTTTCGGTTGGATTATCTCTTTGCCTAATTTCCTTCCAGATAATGTGCACAAGTTCTAGGATACATGAATGTGTCTAATTCTTAGCTCTTAATTTCTCTTATGGCATAACTGAGGTAATGACTGAAGCTTGGCTATGAACTTCCACATTTCCAGTGTTAAAATAGAGAAAATATTTGTCATTTTCTGGACTAAGTAGCCAAGGAACATAATCTTGTGGGTTCTTCTGACATACCAAAAACTACACTTCCATAAAAATATGGGATGTCCTGGTAAAAACATTTGACTCCAAGTCCAAAGATCAGAATTCTGGTTCTGTCCTGTGGATCTTGGACAAGTTACTTAATCACTTTGGTATGAGCCTCAGATTCCTCATCTGAAGAAAACAAAAAAAAGGAGCTGGTGACCAACGGTTTGCATTGTGCCTTTGTGTTACAATCACCTGGCTGTTTTATAAAAGCCCGTGCCCCAGGCAATATCCTAGGACAAAGCAAAACTTCTGGGGGTGGGACCCGTATATCAGAGTTGCTTAGGGCTCCCCAAGTGACATCGATGTGCAGCCAAGGTTGAAAACCACTGAGTAGGAGGCTCTCGAGGTGCCTTCTAACACTCAGTGGTTCCCAAGGTGAGCTGCACATCAGAATCACCTGAGAAGCTCGTAAAGCCTGCCTCTGCCAGGGCCCACTCCAGGCCAAGCCAATCAGAGCCTCAGAGAATGTCAGGCACTGGTGCCGCTTTTAAAGCTGCAAATGATTCTGATGGATCACAGCGGTTGGGATTCACTGTCAAGACTCACACTTTTAATTTACAGAAAAATTAGCTCTAGAATTCTTTAAATGGCAAGCTCTTATCTGATGATAACAGGTGTGTGGATAAAAACCTCGAATTACATAAAACTTCTAGGAAAAGAAAATATACATAAAACCACTAACCCCAATCCGAAACTATGAGCCAAGTTAATATCCTTTGGACATCTACTGGTCATTCTGAAAGAAATCCCTGATACGATCTGATTTACTGGGAAATTACAATTATAGCATATTGGCCTAGAAACAAAAAGAGCAAGTAATTTGGCTTTAGAAATAATTTGGGCTTTAGAAAACTACTGCACAAATCAAATTTAGTAAATATATACAAAAACAACTTGTGAAAGAGTCAAATGCATACTTTATGAGAAAATAACGTTGACCCATTTGGCTTATTCAACTACCTAGAGAGAGAGAGAGAGAGAGAGAGAGAGAGAGAGATGCTACCCTCAACATGTTAAAAAAAATCCTGGGAAGAGATTTAAAACATTTAGAGTTCCTGAATGTGTGACTAATGAGTTTTCATGGAAAAAAAATTGTTTTAATCACTCATGACTTGAGCAGGTTAAAAGCTAAATTTTAGAGAGGATTACCCTCTCTTTGGCACTGAAATATTGGGTTATTAATAAAAGTAATCTTTAAAACACCCAGGCAAATAACATAAGAAGAAGCAGCAGCCAGTATTAACGCATAAAAAGTCTGTAACTTTAATAGCTTGCAAAGCCCAGGTACAGGAGACTAAATGATATTCAATCACTGTATTAAATACCATATTTATAAAAGGGGAAAAAGTTATTTTTAATGAGAAAGCATATCATATTTTTAATACTTCAGTGTATTACAGACTATTTAAAATATGTTTAGCTACTTAAAGGATAATGAACTCAAAGGTTAAAAATGAGTAATCCTTTAACAAATGGCTAGTCAAATTAGTCAGTTAGCCTTTTAAGTACTTATTAAACATTAAGACAGGTCTGAACAATTCTAATTTTCATTTTATAAAGAACTGTGTTGTGCTTAACCACATCACTTAGTTCATTTACATGAAATGGTCTTCTTCCTCTACCCCATGTAGTACGGTGAACAGCCAGGGGACTTCCTAAGACAGGCTGGGCCTGGCCCACTGCTCGTCTTGAAGGTGCCTTTGCAGTGTGTTGTTGTTTGGGAATAGCTAGACACAACTCTAAGCTAACCTAGTGCTAATGACAACAACAACTTGTTAAAACTCCTAAAGGTAAGAATTAAAAATAGCATTTACTCAAAAACATGTTTCAGAATGACAACAAGCTCAGGACTCCACCTCTGTCAGCAAGACACCTTAAAGCTGTAACCGAGGACAGAATCCTGAAAGATGCCAGGGATGTCTGGAATAAGATGAGGAGGTTGCCTGGGTTGTAAGAGGGAATAGAAACAGTTTTCTTCAAATATATAAAGGGAAACATACATATCTGAATCAGAGATGATAAAAAAAAGCAATTTGCCAAAAATAACTAGCTGAATCATATTAAGAATTTTCAAGATAATCCTGTAAGCAAGCCACTAATGTGATACAACACCTCAAGGAGAAACTCCCACACCCACAGACGCCCACATCAGACTGGATGTCAGATTCCTGCTTGTCATTGCTTGGCCCCTGACTCTAGCCTCATTCTTCACCACAACCCACACACACACAGACACACACACACACACGCACGCACACGATTTGCAATCATCTAAATGGTTCTGTTTCCTTCTCACATCCAGTCCTCTCCAGCTGAAACAGTTCTCAGTTTGCTTCTTAGTCTCACTAATTCCTCCTTGGCCTTATGCAAAATTGTTCATGAGCTTATATCCAGCTTTGGGGGGGGGGGAAAGAATCCACAGGTCTCTACTAGAGTTTTAAAGGTGTCTGTGAGACAAAAGAGGTTAGGAACCAGTGCTCTTCAGAGCTGTCAACTAAAAAGTTAAAAAGTTTTATTATGTTCAGGTGCCAAAATACCAAATTAAAGTCCCAGATTTTAATGTTAATGTCTGTCACCAGTGTAGGTCCCACAGAATTTCCAAGAGGCTCACAGCCAGGACTAAAAGATGAAAAAAATGTTCAAATCCCAACAGTCTACCAATAAAAATCATTCCCCTGTCCTTCTGTTTTGGGAGGGAAGGTCAGAGAGAGGCAAGAGGGAGATGGTTAGCTGTCTCCATGTAGACATACCTTCAATCACACTCCAGGATGCAGTTGGCCCAGCTGAAGTAGCTCAGACATAGTATCAGTGGATTTTACAATTAAATCACTTGCTTCCTAAAACATTTAGAAGACACTAAAATTTGCATTTAATAATGGAAAAAAATTAATGAAGGTAGCAAGTATTAACAGATGAATGAAGAAGTTAATATTTTCTTGGAATTTATAAATGTATATGCATATATTTTAATATAGTATTTGATGTCACCAATTTAACTGCTTTATTCTAAAAACAAGACAATTCATTGGCTTAGATACTCAGGCAGGTTACGTTTAAACCTGTAGTGTTGATGAAAATTAAATTAGAGAAATCAGCAAAGTCTTCACATCAGCCAATGCTAGCAAGCCCTCCATTATAAATAGCACTCACGCATAGTCATTTGATGTACAAATTTTGGTTACTGAAGATACTCACTGAGCAAGCAATTCCAGGTAATTTGCTAGTTGTGATTATTGTAATGTGTAAGTTTTAGTTGTGATAATTACCCAAGAGATTTAGAATCCACAATTTGTAGAATAATTATGGAACCTCTATTTATTCCTTTAGGCTCAGCATTTGAGGAGAGAAAATTTGAGGGCTGAGATTTATTTTGCAAGCCCCCACTGAGATACCTCTGTATGGCAGTATGTATGTCTCTTGACTCTCCCCGCTAACTGCTATTTGTTGTTAAATACAGCTACTTTCAAAGTTCCAAGGTACCATAAAGACATTCAGAGTTTATTTTCATGCAGTGAACCACCTCCTCAAGCTTCTCAAAGCTCGGAATAAAGGAGCCCACCTCAAAGCACTCTGTTCACACCTTCTATCTTTCTGGAGTGGAAGGTCAAGTGGCCCACAGTGGACTTGTGGCTCAGCTGTGCCCTCCTCAGCTGAGTCCTAGAATTTTGTCAAGTGCTACTTTTTATTATTTGTTCTCTTATTCCAATGGGTTGGGGGTGGGGAGCAGTGGATTCTCGGTGGAAAATAAAATTAAAATAATCCGGAAGTTGATTTATACGACAAAGTTAGTATTAAGTTGGGTATATATTCTTAAAGATAATGGAATAAACTTAAATTTATGATGTTATACCCCTCGAAGTGGCCACTTATTTTCTCATTATACTTTTTATTAAAGTTACATTTTCCCCTCAAAAACATATTGCTGATCTCACTACTGGGCATATACCCTGAGAAAACCATAATTCAAAAAGAGTCATGCACCCCAATGTTCATTGCAGCACTATTTACAATAGCCAGGACATGGAAGCAACGTAAGTGTCCATCGACAGATGAATGGATAAAGAAGATGTGGCACATATATACGGTGGAGTATTATTCAGCCATATAAAGAAATGAAATTGAGTTATTTGTCATGAGGTAGATGGACCTAGAGTCTGTCATACAGAGTGAAGTAAGTCAGAAAGAGAAAAATAAATACCGTATGCTAACACATATATATGGAATCTAAAAGAAGAAAAAAAAGGTTCTGAAGAACCTAGGGGCAGGAGAGGAACAAAGACGCAGATGTAGAGAATGGACTTGAGGACACAGGGAGGGGGAAGGGTAAGCTGGGATGAAGTGAGAGAGTGGCATGGACATATATACACGACCACATGTAAAATAGCTAGCTAGTGGGAAGCAGCCACATAGCACAGGGAGATCAGCTCAGTGCTTTGTGACCACCTAGAGGGGTGGGATAGGGAGGGTGGGAGGGAGGGAGACCCAAGAGGGAGGAGATATGGGGACATATGTATAGCTGATTCACTTTGTTATAAAGCAGAAACTAACACACAATTGTAAAGCAATTATACTCCAATAAAGATGTTAGAAAAAAAAAAAGCAAAAACTGGAAACAACCTCCCCCACCAAAAAAAAGCATTGCTGGCTTTAAAATATTTGAACCCAGGAATAGTTACTGGAATTAGCAAGATATTCAATTACAGGAGTACTTTTTAGGTTAATGCTGGAAGTTTCTTCCCTTCATCCAAGAACCTCTGTTTTTTCTCTTAAGTTAAACTTTACTCCATTATATTAATTATTAATTAGAAACGAGCAGTTCTCACATAGCACTCTGGTCGCACACTTTAAGTCCCTGCCTCTAATATTGTTAATATGTATAAATTGCAGATGACGTAAAAAAAAAAAAAGGGTTTCCTAAACTTTCTCTATCCTATGGGGACAGTCAACTAGGCACACACGCTATTCAGCACTTCAGGTGTGATTAGTCTAAATTGGGATCTGCTGTAAGTGCAAATATGTACACACTGGATTTCCAAGAATTAGTATGAAAAAAAGAATGTAAAAGATTAAGAATCTGTTATATTGATTACATGTTGAAATGATAATATTTTAGGTTAAGCCAACTGTATTTTTTAAATTAACTTTATCTTCCTTTTACTTTTTTAAATATAGCTACTAGATAACTTAAAATTACACATGCCTTGCATTATATTTCTATTGGACAGTGCTGTCCTTTGAACTCATCTGCTCCCACCTTTTGCTATATCTATTGCTTTGTTTCCATTTTTCTTTAGTTTTCATCTAAGAGTCTTTGAATCCACTTAGATATTCCTCTACTATAGAACAGCTGTTCCTCTATCCTCACTCCATAGTGAGAGAGCGTTTCATCTCTAATACCCTTTCACTTCCAATACCTAAAAAAATCACCACCACTATATTCGTCAGCTGGGCGTCCTCACCACACCGTAACTTCTATATCCACCACCACAATGGTTCTTCAGAGGTCAGACATCTCAACTCTCATCCAAACGACAGTCATGTACCCACTGGTTCCCCTGCCTTCAATCTACCCCCTCTGGTACATTTGCATACTTTCCCCATGATTATCTTTCTAAAGCACAGGTCAGATCACTTCATTCACCTCCTGGAATAAATGTCAACCTTATGATTTTTATTTATTTTTTGCGGTATGCGGGCCTCTCACTGTTGTGGCCTCTCCCGTTGCGGAGCACCGGCTCCAGACGCGCAGGCTCAGTGGCCATGGCTCACGGGTCCAGCCGCTCTGCGGCATGTGGGATCTTCCCGGACCGGGGCACGAACCCATGTCCCCTGCATCGGCAGGCGGACTCTCAACCACTGCGCCACCAGGGAAGCCCCAACCTTATGATTTTTATAAAGTCCACATTTCTGAGCATGGCATTCATTCTCTCTAGCCTGAATGGACAATCCTAGCCACATTTTTCATTACATCTCTTCTTAAAATATTTGACTGAATTTTTTATATTATTACTTAGAATTCCCTGGAGTACCAGGTACATTCAAAACCCCTTATCTTTACACAAACTTCAGTCTGCAAGACCCTTCCCTCACATGGGTGCTGAAAAATCCCACTCATCCCTTAGTGAAGCTATCTCCAGTGCCCAAAGCTGCACTTAATCACTCTACACTCTAAAGCCCCATACCCCTTTGCTAGTATAAACAGTACAGCATTTATAATTTTTCTTCCCTTGAATTATATTCACGTATCTGTCTCCTCTGCTGTGAGTCTTTAAAAAAAGAAGAAGAAGAAGAAGAAGAAAAGAATAAAACAGAGGGAGGAAAGGAGGGAGAGAGAGGGGGAAAAAAGAAAGAAAAAAACGATTATGAAGGATAGGAAGCAGGTCATGTCAACCACTATGTTCCTATAGTACCTATTCCTATGATCTGCACATAGCAGGGACACAATAGGATAAATGTTTGCTAAATGAAGAACAATATGAATGAAATTTCTGATTTTAAAAACTTAGAAATTCGAAGAGATTTTGAATTCTCACTTTAACGTGGCATTCTCTACAGCATGTGTTGAGTCAATGAGTAAATAAATTAGCTTCTCTATACGCTCAGGTAGACAGACACCTTGTACCTGGAAAGGTTTCAACAAACATAACTATGTTTACTGCACAAATGAAATTTTAGGACAATGAACACAGTCCTCCAAGGGAAGCTACCTATATTCTCAAATATCCACCAACTCCACTTCAAAGCAAAAGTAGAACTTGATACTTTATTCATATGGTCTAATGAACTGACTCATTAAAACATCTCCCAGAAGGCAGAGATAGAAAGTCTGAGATCCCTATCTGTTATCAGCAAGCGGATATTCGTTTTAAAGGTCATAAAGATGTGATAAGCCTTAAACCCCTCACTAAGTTTTGCCAAATAGCTTGCTAAAAAGCAACTCAAAAAAAAAAAAAAAAAAGATATGCCACAGGAAATAGCACATGTTATACCAGGGTGTTTTTAAGTTAAAAATTAATGGGTAGAAATTTCCAAAAAAGAGATGCAGAAAAAAAAAAAACCTCAAAACTGTTTAAATATAAATCAATAATACAGAATTGTTTAGAAACTACATCTTAATTTACCAGAAGTAAAGAAACTAAACATGGATTTGTGTAAAACATTCAGTCATCTTCCCAAAAAATTTTTTAAAACCCTATTTTGAAGCAACTCATGTTCATTACAAACCTACAAGTGGAACCATATGAATTACTAAGCTACTTTTTGAGCGACTCAGAGACACAAATCTAGATTCTTTTAAGCTTACTCACTAACTACAACGATGAATTACTTTGGTTAAAACAAATACCGAACTAAACATTTAAGTTAATTAATACTTAGAACAGTCCATCATACATGTATCTAATAGAATACCATTATACAAAGAGAAGCTTTACCTTTTCTAAGTAAATTTCTATTGATACATCTAAATTTCACTGAAATAAATTTCACCAGATCAAATTTTACAGAAAGATTAGTCACTTTTTGTCCCAAAGATTCTACTTTTCATTAAAAAATTATGAAGGGTAAAATATTTTCCATTATCAGTAATTCAATTATTGTGCTAACTTGCAACATAATCTTATAAAGAATCCTGAGGATCTGGCGTATGTTCAGTAAGCATTTTTAATAGTTCAATATATAGTTTTATTTATGAAATAACAGTGTTCAGAGAAACACATAAAATTAAGGGAAAACAAAGTATAGATAGATAAGTAGATTGCACAAAGCATAATAAAATTTACAACAAAGACAAAAAATCTTATTTGTTTAAAAAAAATTCGCAGGATTTTTTTTCTCAGGATTATGCTGTTAATTCAAAGATTATTCAGAATAACTGCTTCTGAGTTAGACTATAATAAATCAGTATCGATCTGGAAAGGATTTTGGAGATCATGTGGTACAACTCCATGAATTTATAGATAAGTAAAAGGGCCAAGGACACTTGCCTGACATCACACAACTACTTGAACTGGAATGCGAATCTCAAAACATCTCAATCGGTACTCGTTCATTATACTTTCACTGTGGATATAATAAATATGCCACTGCTTTATGTAGTAAAATCAGAAAACAAGTCCCCAGGAAGGAATCTCTGTTTATAAAACTTTTCCCAAAAGAGATTATTGATCCTTTGGTCTGTTTGACCAGTTTGGCTATTTAGGTTTCTGTACTAACATCTTTCTTCTACTGAGTCTTCTAAAACCAATAGGAAAAGGATTTTTCATACAAATTTAAAAAGAAAAAATTTAATTTTCCGTCCCTTCTACAAAAATTATTAAAATTTCCATCTAAAATGGTGTTTTTGTTAAATTCTTAAGAACCCTAAAAAAGAAAATTTATTGAAACGACCTTACCTTAACATGAAAACTATAAAAGACTAAGCTAAATTACTAATTTTATTCTCCCCACCTCAGCTTTATGTCCTGCCCAATCCCTGTCTCATACGCTTTAGAAACACTTGTTTCTCTGAGGATCAGTATGTGCATTTGTCTTGCAGTTTATTTTGGTGGTAAATTGTTCAAGTAATCATTCATTCACCAGAGATCCCATTAGGGCAAACTTTGTGTTTTCATAATATAAACTTTACATCAGTTTCACGGTGTACCCTATCCGACTATACTCCGAAGTTTCATGAAGGAGTCATAGTCTCCATTTCTTTTGTTTTGCCCCACATGCTTTGTACAGGGTAAATGCGCACTAGCTGTTCTTGGTTAAAAGTAACAGTCTATGACTTAGATTGTACTCTTTGGGCCACCAACAATAATCCATTAAAGTACTTTAAAGGTAAGAACAGCATTAGTAGACATTATTCATTGCCAATATTTCCAAATATTAAATTATTATTATTTGTGGTTATTTATTTCGTTGGTTTTATTTTCTTTAAAGAAGTTAGTAACTATTGATGCAAATGCTTTCATGTAACAATTTAAAAAATCATTTTAGGACAAATCCAAGACTAAACTATACTCCAATACTAGGTTCACTGAAAATAGGCTAAGAAAAATTCCTAAAACTAAGTAACATATTAGCTAATGTAACTGTAGCTTTTAGATTATAAGACCAGAATCAATCCTATCTGCCAGCAGGTAAATGAAAACACAAAATAACCCACCATTTAAGTAGATTCTTTGACTCACTCATCAAATATTTACTGAGTTTGGCCATCTGCCAAGCACACTTCTGGGCAATAGTGATATAGCAGTGAAAGTACATAAGATAATTGGATAAATGAATGAATGGAGAGTCAGATGAAAACAGACAGACAAATAAAAAATAACTGGTTTTATTATACTGCTACAACAAAATCAGAGGTAGTTAAAAAAAGAAATATATAAGCAACACATATCCATCTACAAAGAGCTCAGGACACAAATATATACAAAACATGAATTCAATTATAGGAGATTATTAATATAGCTGGATGACATGAACAGAGTACTGTTACTTGAAAACTATTACTTGTGTCAATAGTCATTTGACTTCTCTGTGAAAGCGTAAAGGTTGACAGCGTTAGCAGGAGACCATACAACCAGCTCAGTACCATGTTTCTGTTGCATAGCCATTCGTAAGCCTATGTACAGTGCCTTCTGACTTTTTCTTATTTTTAAGCATACACGTAGTCTGTCAAGAATAACAAGCCAAAAAATCACCTATGGCAAAACTATGGAAACAGTAAAAGATCAGTGGTTGCGGGCTTCCCTGGTGGCGCAGTGGTTGAGAGTCCGCCTGCCGATGCAGGGGACGCGGGTTCGTGCCCTGGTCCGGGAAGATCCCACATGCCATGGAGCGGCTGGGCCCGTGAGCCATGGCTGCTGAGCCTGCGCGTCCGGAGCCTGTGCTCCGCAACGGGAGAGGCCACAACAGTGAGAGGCCCGTGTACTGCAAAATATATATATATATAAATAAAAAGAATAAAAAGATCAGTGGTTGCTAGGGATCTAGGGGTTGGCGGCCCAGGAGTGGCGGTGGAAGAGGGGATGAGTAGGCAGAGCACAGATTTTTAGGGCAGTGAAAATACCCTGTATGGTATCATAATAATGGATACATGTCACTATACATTTGTCCAAACCCAGAGAATGTACACACCAAGAGTGAACTATAGAATATAAACTATGATCTTTGGCTGATTATGACATGTCAGTGTAGGTTTATCAGTTAAAAAATTGTGCCACTCTGGTGGGAGATGTTGATAATGGAGGAGGCTGTGCATCTGATAGACAGGGGATACAGGGGAAATCTCTGTAACTTCCCCTCATTTCTGCTGTGAACCTACAAAAGTAGTCAATCAAAAAAATAATAACCTCACCACTGTCTTGTATATTTTTTAATTCCAACACATTTAATTAAAAGGTCTGTTTTATGCTCACTGTTGTTTACAGTTACTAGAGTCATAAAATCAAGGACTGGGAGATAGGAATGTGTACAAATCCCAGGCAGACCCAGCAAACTGCCAAACACTGTTCTTATTGTTTTCTTTGCAAATCCTGGGTGGTTAACTGCTTTCTCAAACAGATGAGGGGTCAGGTGGGGCAAAGGCCACATACACTGTTTAATGGTTTGTAGCAAAACAATAAAGCAATAGTAAACTACACATGTGATTTTAATGCCTCATTGTTATGCACCTGAAATGAAGAGATTCAGTAAAAAATGAAGACGGGACATTTAGAGACAGAACCAACTGTCCCTAATAACAAAGCATAAGCTAGCATATCAAAAATAGCTAAAAGTCTAAAATTCCTAAAGAAATATGTTTGTAGATATTTGAAGAAAAAAGAGACTTTTAAAACTTGCACTAGCTTCAAGAAGAAGACATATGTGCTAATGCTACACCAAGTACAGAAAGCATACACCCAGAAATATACTTTAAGTCTTGCTGGGAGCTCTACAAATTAAGCAACACTGGTTTTGCTATAGATTTACGCCCATTTAAAATCAATGATTGCCTGGAAATAGTGTCAATCCAAAGGCATTTTCTTTTCGGAAATGTTTTTCCCTCATTTTTATTCAATGAAATTAATGATATAGTATATATTTCTAATTATATTCACTATAGCAGTCTCTATTTTATTACTAAAATAAAAGTTTCTTAGCCCAAAATCTTTAAAATGTTTTTCTTATAAAAAAGTAAAACATTCAGTTAAAACACCCAGAATTATTTTTTTATGAATCAATTTAAAGCAGTTTAATATTTTTATTTTAAATTCATAAGAATCACACATTTAAAAAGACAAGCTGTATTCTATAGTCCACGAAGAAACCTATCCTAGTGAAATTACAAAAACAAATCAGAAGCTATTGTACAGGTGTAACTTGAACTTAGGGGAGAAATAACCAAACCTGGAAAAACTTTATTTCTAAACCTCAAAATTGAAAATCAGGGGAAGCTTAAACATTGTGTCTATCATACCAAATGGCTGAAAACTTAACTACCCTAATCAAAGATATTCCAGTTTGACAAAATAATTCATAGTTATAAGCCGTTGTTTTTTTTTTCTATAATCATAAAATGTAGAAAGGATTAAATAGAATTGCTTATAACACAGGAAGAAATTTGATTTTATATCAGATTCCAACACCAAATCAAACTCATATTCATTTCTTTATATTTCCTGTTAGGATTAAAGGCCTGCTACTTCCAGGAAATGCTGAGGTTGCCCACTGATCAATTTTAAAAATTAAGCACTTCACAGGTATAAGTTTAAAACACTGCTTAATGCATTAAATATGTATTTTCTATAAAATATATAGTTCAGAAACCACATGTTTAAAATCCATTAAGCCTCCACTTTGATTACTACTTTATATTATCAAAGCAATTAGTTACCAGAAGAAAAGCTTTAGCAGATATGTCTGTGATTAAAAACATTTTTTTATTCTAATCCAAATGATTAAAAAGTAGTTTGAGGAAACCTTCATTAGGCCTTTCCCTGAATATTAGAGGACTCCTGCTGGGCAAAAATAAGAGTAGGACTTTAATTCCAATTTTTGACATAGACCCAAGTTGATAAAACTAAATGTTTTGAGTCTGTGTGAATATAGTTGGCTAAGAGGCATAGTTAATATCTTTCAATATAGGAAGATTAGTCCAATTCTGGCACTAATGCTAATGAACAATCCTGATACTTTGCAGAATTCTATGACAGAACTCATAGCCTGGTGGATGGATAGCAACATGGAGTTTAAGAATTATTTTGTCTCCTGGCTTGGTGACCTTGAGCAAGTCACTGAAACAAGTCTATAAACTCCTATTTTCTCATGTTAAAAATGACTTGCCTCTGCATGTGCGTGCATACGCATGCACAGACACGCACACACACACTCAAATGAGTGTGTGCATAAGTGAAGAAATTTGAATGAGCTCCATGGATGATGCCAATTTCCTGCTATTGATATTGTGCTGCAGTTATGCAAAATGTTAACATTGGGGAAGACTGGATGAAGCTTCAAAATAAAAATTTGGAAAAAAAAATTTGCCTAGATAAATTCCAATATTCTACTTAGCTCTGAAATTCTGTAACCTTGCAAAAACCACTTCCTTTTTTTTTCTACTTGGTTTCCCTCCCTTTCTTCCATTCCCCTTTCTTAAACTTGTTTGTTTGCTGTTTTAACTTAAGCCTACCAGTAATATCTATACTACTACTTTGCTGCTACTGGCACCCAGAGTAAAATAGGACAGTAGGTAAAAGCAGAAACTGACAAAGATGACTGGTTGATGATAAATGTTAAAAGACTGTGGTGGAAATAATTTCATAAACCCATCCACTCATCCAACAAATACTTACTGAGCACCGTTTCTGTCTCAACGTCTGTGCTAGTCAATGCAGTGTATGAACAGACCTAGACATATCACAGTCTTCAAAGAACTAACAGATCAGTATAAGAAAGGCAGGAGTCAAACTATCAGGCAAATGAAACTAACTCTGCAACCATACCAAGGACTATTCAAAGGAATTCGACCTAGTGAAGTCTGAAACATCTTTCCTGAGAAAGATCAGATCTGAGGAAAAAATTGGAGTTACTGATACTGAAAGGAAAAAATGACTGCTCCAGGGAGACATGAAAGCTCTGTGGTAAAAGGGAACAGAGCAATTCCAAGGGACTAGACAAAAGGGTCGGTGTGGATGCAGCAAAGAAACAAGGGAAAAGCTGGTGCAAGATGAAGCTAGAGGGGTAACAAGGGCCAGACTTGGGAGGCCCTTACAGGTTATGTTTAAGATTTGAGACCTATCAAAGCCCTTGAGATTCTTCCTCTTTGTTCTTCCTATTCCTATAAAAATTTTATGTAGAAGACTGCTAAGCTTCCCCTTGACAACTGATTTAAATAAAATCAATATCTTAATTTCAGAGTCCTAATCTCAACTTAGTCATCTTACGCAGGTCACTTAAACAGTCTATCAATTTTCCTATCTATAAAATGTAAATAAAGTCACCAAGCCCATTTATGTCTCAGAGATATTGAGAGAATTAAATGGAAAATTGCACTTTAAAGGATGAAGCAAAGAATAAAGTAGTGTACGAATTCAAAAATATTTCAAATACTATTAAAACTAACCTACCGGGCTTCCCTGGTGGCACAGTGGTTGAGAGTCCGCCTGCCGATGCAGGGGACACGGGTTCGTGCCCTGGTCCGGGAAGATCCCACATGCGGAGGGGCTGGGCCCATGAGCCATGGCCGCTAAGCCTGAGCGTCCGGAGGCTGTGCTCCGCAACGGGAGAGGCCACAACAGTGAGAGGCCCACATACCGCAAAAAAACCCCAAAAAAACAAAAAAAACTAACCTACCAAAACAATATTTTGAAATGGGTAAAACTCAGCTAACTCAGCAAATTCAAGAAGGAAACAATGGTAGGTCATTTTCTATGGAAGGAAGAAGGATGATAAAGTGATTAAGAAAAAACTTTAGAGAATATTTCACTATATAATAACACATTCTTTCTGAGTAACAGATATAAACATAAAACAGGAAAAAGTCAAATTAATTAGATCAAACAAAATCCCAAACATGGATATCTTGGGGCTTATCTCTGTTGGCTTGTTTCATGGGGGAAAATACTTTAAAATATTGGTAATGACAGTTATGGGAACAAAGGAAAACTTGCAGACGATACCTATTGATTTTTCTGAGTTTTTACTAAACACAAGGTAAGTTCTCCTTAACCACTTTATTACATTTACAACATAATTTTTATGCAGAGATTTTCTGAGTAAAATTATAAAAAGCCATCATTTCTCCTCCTCCCAAACATTAGCATCTTGACTATGAAAATATTAGTCCAAATAACAATTACAAACTTGTCTTTCAAGGTCTGTAAGGTTATGTCCCCAAGGGCCAAAAGCAATATTGCATTTATAGTTTATCATAGAAATATTAGAGAATACATAATTTTGTGAAGAAAGACTCACATCTGAGGCACAAGTAAGCAGCTATACATACAGAACCAGTTATTGGAGGATAATTGGTAAGCCTATATCAAAAAAATTCAATAACGAGAACTCCAAGTTGGGTATTACTCAACTACTTTTAGAAAACTGTAACTGTTTGCTTGTCTTCCCCACTCCTGGGAAATATGCTTTTTTCCTCCTTCTCATCAATGGCAGCATTTCAGTAAAGAAAATCTGCCTTATATGCTGACTGCAAAGCCTATTAGACTCCCCCATGAAGAAAGATCCTAGAATAGAAAAAGCTGATTGATGGCATATTGAAACTTAAATGCAGTTTGGCTTAAAATGCAGTTCAAAGAAGGACTTTTAATTTTTTTTTTAATTCTCTCTAATGAAAATGAAAAGAAAGATCATCTGGATTTCAACTCAAATAGTCATACTCCAGAATTTGAAAAATAAAGGAGTGAGACTCAAAATCAGAATAGGGTTTTGGACAGGATTAAATTCTCTCAACCAAAGCTTTTATGTGCTTTATGTTTATATGTTCATAAAAATAATAAGAAAAATGTAATTTGAAAAAAAATAAAACATTAGATAGAACACAGATATGAGGACTTGTCAATATATCTAAATCAATTAACAAGCATCATGGTGGTTAAGTAAACTGTTGGTTTCATTTAGTTTTGTTTTATGCAAAGTAGCATATTTAACTTGATTTAAAATTTTTAACAAATCTGATCTAAGTTACTTATCATGAGACTAAACAGACTTTGATGCTATTAGTAGAATCTTTTAATCAATGAATTATCTTCCACCACTGGCCACATTTGAGGAGAACAGTATAAATGTATAATATGTGCTGAAAAGCCTAAATACTTTCATGGAAGCGTAAAGGGATGTGGCACCAAATTTCACTGGCTTGTCTGAAATCACTCTTGTGCCCATTCCTTCTTTACTGAATATTCTCATTGCCACTATCGTAAATCTAGGCTTCAATTATGTCTTATTTGTACTACCACCAACACTGTCTATAAATGTGCTGATTACCAATTTCATCAACTCAATGTATTCTGCACAATGGTGTCAAATCTTCATAAACACACCTCTGGTAATGTCACTGCTCTTCAATTATTCCTCACGTCCTAATGAATATGAGACGTATTTCTTAGTCTAAGATTCAGGTACCTCCAAGATTTGGTATCAGCCACCTGCAGAGCCAAATTTCTTACCCCTCCCCACAGGACCACCACAAACCTTGTTTCTGCTGCACTTGTGCCCTGCACAGTTCAGTCCCTCCATCTCCCATTCTCTACCCACTAATATCCCATCTGTTTCTGCAGATGAAATCAAATGCTCTCCACAAAACTCTCCATGATCGGGCCAGCCTAGCACAAGAAATCTGTCCTTCTTCAGGAGTTCTTTATTTATATTTCTTTCAAATCCATCTCCAGCACCCTTCTCCACAATAATAATATCTCTTGTATACCTACATTATTTCCCTGATTTGATAACTCCTTCAGGGCAGTCTGAGCTTTAAATTTAGGGAGAAGGCCTCACACACCCAGAGGCACCTATGACTTTATTGAATGATTGAGAAAAATATCCTTTTTCGCTTTGAGTGTAGTAGTGAAAAGAGAAATAAATAAAAGCATCCATCTCATTCAAAGGAGGACAAGAAATACCACAGGAAGAAAGGCTATTAATGGATTTATATTAAAATGGAATATCAATGCTAACTTTTATCAGTTCCACTGAAACATAAAAAGGTTGCATGGTGTCATCTGACTTAGTCTTGGTTTCCACTTTGCTAAACTATAAAATTAAAAAGAGCAAGCTGACTGTCTCAAAGCTACTTGAAGCAAACCTGTCAATTAATTTCATCTAAACCGTTGAGACAACTACTAAGTAGGTTTGCCAGATCTTCATATGTAGCACTTAAGCTTTTCTTCTTTCAAAATGTAATTTTGCTATGTTAAGCTCCTTAGTACCCCTAAGGTTCCAAGTGCATTAATGGAACTCTTACAAATACTATTCATTATTCCCTATGCTAAAAAACACATTTAAAAAATATAAAAGCACTCCAGAAAGTGGTCTTCAAAAAAAAAAAGAAGAAAGTATCTTTTAGAAGTAGAGAAGTATATTGTGCATACATTGAATTCTACTTGTATGTGTTTGCATGTGGGCTATTACCCAATGTCAAGCTAAGTGCTTTTAAGAAGCAAAGTCTGCATTTGAATGTTGAATAATCACCTCCTTAATCAATTCAATCAACCATCAAGTTTACTGAGTACCAAAATATGGACCCAGTACTACTGAAGGGGATACCAAAAATAAATGATCTTCTCCAAAGGGATCCAAATTTCAGTTGAAGTGACAAGTCTACCACAACTGCAAGCAATGTAAAAAGGTATACTTTGGCAAACATCAGTATCCAGCTTTTAAGAGCTAAAACCGTTTCAGAAAAAGGAGAAATCAGAAGGGTCTAAAGACTCAAGGAAAAGTTGGAACAGGAACTGGGTGGGTATGATGAAGAGATTCCAGATGGGTGGGAAGGGAAATCATGACCAAAGGGATGGAGACAAAAATTAGCATGACATGTTTCTAGGATCATGAGCAAATGAAAAAGAGATGGAGACAAGTCTGAAGTAGTGAGAAATGAGATAGGATATGTAAAGTAAACCAGCTTACAAAGAAGATGTTTAATCTTCTGCAACAAAGGCAAATGACTCCAATGGGGAATGAAGTGTTAAAAAAGACTTCTTTAGCTTTAGCGCAATGGAGGAACAAGATATTGGAAGGCCAGCCATCAACAGTGATCTAGCCATGAGTGAAGGAAGGCTGAAATAGCTGCAAGAATAGGGAACAAGAAGCAGCAGCAAAGAGTATTTTTAAAAGAGAGGATTCAATGGAACTCGGGACTACATGAAGAGGGGAAATAGATGAACAGGATTAGTAGTCATAGATGACGTGAAGCTTGATAACACTAACAGAAGCAAGGATGTCAGGGTGTAAGAGGAGGAGTTCAGGCCCATTAATTTGAGATAATCTTATGATTTCCAAGCATACATGTTCATAGGCAATATGGAACTAGAGCTAAGTTGAACAGAAAGAGTGAGAGACAAAAGACCCATAAGCATGACAAAGGTGGTTGAGAGTTAAATGAAATCACCAAGAAAAGGGTAGATTCGAGTCAAAGACTGAGCCTTGGGGAGTACCAGCATTTAGGAACCCAACAAAAGGAACTGCAGATGGAATAGTTCAGAGTTAAGAAAGGAATTGAGACAGATAAACATTACTGAAAACCAGAGACGTGAATATTTCAAAAAGCAGTAGGAGGTGCTGCAGAGGCCAAGCCACTGAGTTGAACCATAAGGTCAAAGGAAATCTTAGAACAAGTTTTGAAAACGGGAATATACCGAAGCCCAAATCCAAGAAATAACAGAAGGCGTTGTTTACGAAAAATTAAAGAGTTGTGTGCACCACTAGTTTGGCAATAAAGGCAGGCAGAAACGTGACTAATGCAAGTTTTCAGGTTGATGTGAGAAAGAAACTGGTATTTAATAAGCATTGTGGATGTCTGAGGTACTACATAAATATACATAAAGCAAGGAACACAGTCACAGCCAATAAAAATCTAATTTGCCTTATTAAAGTTTTCTGTCTATCAGTTTATCATTTTAAGTTATTATGCTGAAACTTGTTTCCAGGAATAAAAATACACTTGTGAAAATAAACAATTATTATTTCAAAAGGTTTAATTAAATTATCTCTTGTTTAAATATTCTGGTTTCCAGAAATCCATGTGCTTTCATTTAAATATGTCACAATACTACTAAAGTGGCTTTTTAAAAAATACCACAAACTTCGTCAGAATTAGTGAAAACTTGTTCTGAAAAAACTTCAGACAATAATTATTCCAAAGAATGGCAACTAATAAATTGGTAATAATAAAAATGTATTTACAGGTATAATCTTGTAAGATCAGACCCTAGACTTAAACAAACACTTAATTCCATAATAATTCAATATAGAAAATAAGCCATTAATTTTAACAGTTCACCATCATCATCATTTATTAAGATTATATTCCCATACTGACAAAAGTATGGCTGAGACATAAAATCTCCAGGTATTTACAATGTAGTTAGGGAAATTGTAAAGACATTAAAAAGGTAATGGAATGCATTCATGATAATAGTATTCCTTATTGAAAGAAAGCAATTTAAAAATAAAGCACAATGATTACACAGTTTTTGTACATCATAAAAATGCTGAGAAACAGCACTGACATTTTTGAAATTAAGGCAATAAATTAAAAGTCAGATTTAAATTAAAAGCAAAAAAAATTATGTATGATTTTGATTACTGTTGATAATAAATATACCATAAATTCAACTGTGCATTACCACTGAATTTAATGCAAATACTGTTTAAATAATTCTAAACACAACAGAAACTAAGAATTCTTTAATAAATTAAAATATGAAAAGCCTATAAAAGTTTAGAAAAATGGATACTTGTAAAGGTTAGTTTTATTTAAACAATTATAAACAATGAAGTATACAGCTATTTTAAGCTACTCTATCCCTTTAAGAGCTTTAGTAGTTCATGAAGTATAGGGTAAGGTATAGAAAAATTAAAGACTAGAGATTTAGATTTAGAAAAGTGAGGATCAGCCCTGTGCTACTGACTTGTAAAAAAAAAATTCTCAGAGAAACCTGTTATGTTCGTGAGCAAAAGGAAAATGAAAAAGTTTGTTGCAACTTAGCTCTGACTTAACTTCATAACTGCACCTGTCAATTTGCAAAACAGGAATCCTTCTACTTACATGTAACCAGTAACTCCATTATGCTTTCAACATACTGGGCAAAATGTTAGCTATAACTTGACTAAGTCTAGACTCATATATCAGCTAAATACAGTCAGCCATTATGAAAACCACTTGAAAAGTATAAATTTAAAAATTTAAAGTAGAGGCATGAAGTTTCTCAGAAAGTCAAATTAACAGACTCAAAAATACATAATGGGGTGAAAGTAGGTAATACTACTTGGTTTCTACACTCCTGAGGGGTTTTACAACTCAACTTCAGAACTAATCAACAGTATAGTTTTTTGTTGTATTTCTTGTGTCTTTGTTTCCTTGCTCCTGAAAAGTTTCAACTTTCATTTCTAGAAATACAAGGTCATTTTCACTAAATGGCTATACTGCAAAATTCTTTAAATGGATACCACGTTACCTTTCAGTTTTACTCACCCTACCTATAGAATAGCAAACAATTCCAAAATTCTGTTGATACACTATTTTCCTATTATTACATAGAAAAAATATTCCTAAAATGAAAATGTTATCTTTATACATGAAATCCACTGATGCTAACTATCTTAGGGTTCAGAAAGAAGCAGCCAGCAGAAAAAGTTTAAAGTAGTAGAAGCAAGATTGGTGAGGGGGGTGGGAAAAGTGACATTTAATTTGACTCTAAGAAAAAAAACTGTCATATATAAACGCATGCTTAAGATATCAAAGTTCATCGTCATCAATCAGCAGTTAGTTCTCTCCCCGATGCCCCGACTCACCCCCTTCTTTGGTCTTGCAGTAATGCAGGAAAACAACCTACTCCAGCTTATAGAGAGAACATCAACGCATTTGTTCTAAATCTGTCATCATAACTAAGCTATATGACTCTCACACATACATAAAATTTAAAAATGTGAAACCTCAACAAGTACAGAAAGAAATTCTTTAGGATAATTTTAAAGAATTTTGTACCATAAAAATCAAGAAAATACATACAGAAAAACCAGAGTTTGCCCCACTAAGAAACTCAACAGAACTGATAAAATGAATATTCATATGGCTTAAAAAGTCCCAGAAGGTTTGTTTTCCATCTTTGTTACTCCCCATTCCATTTTGTTCTTTAATAGGGGAAGAGAAATTTTAACTTCAGAAAACCAATAATCCAACTATTTTAATAGAGGTTCATAAGATCCGGGTTAAAGTTTACCTATTCCTTAAAGGTAGGACATGAAGTGACCACCAGCATTTAAATTTTTATACAAATGCCAAATAAGAACTAAATATTCCATTGTTTCTATTTTCTTAATTTTATGGGATTCAGAAAATTGATCTGGGTAGTCATTCTGTCCCTTACATACAAACACAAAATAATTTAGGTGCCTCGTTAACATTATTCAAAATCCTGGTCCCTTAAAGATCAGTGACACATAACCTACTATTCAAATACTAGATATCTGCCTAAGAGATCCGTCAATATTTCAGAGCCAAACAGTTCAAAGGTTTACACATTCACCTTCCTAAAAGCCAAATGCCAGAGAAAATGACTAGCCAATAAGCCCTTTCTAGTTTTACCAATAGGCAGTATCCTATCCCAAAGAACAATCTATAGACAGGATGCTGAAATTTCAGAGTAGAGATTCATATAAATGTTACTGCAAAGGAAGAAAAGAAAATTTCTGCAAGGCAGGTAGAAAAAGAAACTGATTTACAAAGGTCAGTAGCACTTCAGCATGCTAGTATGTGTTCGTACTCTCCTCCGTGAACATATGAGAAGGTGCTGCAATCATCTAACCGATGACACTGCTTTCTCTAGATTCCCAGGAATTAAAATGTGCATTAAAAAAATATATATATATATACACACACACACACAGAGACACAGGATTTGTACTAACTTCCCTTCTTTTATTCCTCAACTAATTTTTCAGTATTTCAGTATTTCTCTATCTTTACTCGACTTCTTCTTCCCTCCTAACTCAGAGGAAGAAACAGAGCTTCTCATTTCCAAGGTCATGACTCCATCCCTTCTCACCTCTTTTCATGGGCCAAATATAAAGAAGCATAGATGTGAACCTGTCTGTCTGTATACATATTCCTGATCATATCACATCACCATACTAAACACATTTGTCTGCATCTTGTTTCATTTTCTTTTTATTTCTGTAAAACCTTTAAAAATTGTTCTATACCAGCAAATATAGATACAACTCTATTTTTTATAAACATAAATTTCCATCGTATTGATGGATAATTTCTTTAACTGCTTCTTTGTCATGTGCTACTATAAATTACAATTACAACTTTTATTTATAATTGTTTTTATTTGCATTCATTTACATATGAATAGTGTGCACGCACACACGCACGTAGTCACAGGTGTTTGACCTATTTAACAACAAATTACACTTTTGAATGGGATAACGTAAAATATTTCTAAACGCAAGAGGCACAGGAAAACTGCTCAAGAAAAGCTGGTAAATACGAAAGAAATAAAATGCCTTAAGAGTTCTCAGGCCTACTAATTCTTTAACAACTCCAATAGCTCAGGTCCTACGCTCAGGATGAGCATGTGACCAGGCAAAGATGCTAAGTCTTTCCATGGTTAATTTTGGAATGAACCGGGACTCTCAATTTTGGGTACCCTGAATATCTCCTCCCCTTGAGAGTGAACTAAAATAATGTTCTCACTCAGTTACATTTGCTGGGGGGGGGTGGTATCTCTTCAAGGCACACTCAGAGCCAAAGTAAACAAACAAATTAAATCTAAAATAGAGGGAGAGGGTAAGAGTAGGACGCTTTCAGAGGAGGATGGAAAAATAAACCTCCCATGCGATAGGATTTAAAATTCTCTTCAGAGTCTCCTCTGCTATTCTTAGTACCCAAACAATTCTATCCATTTTGTTTTGCCTCTCCATCTTGTGGTTTCTTTAAAAAGCAACATGTGTTTAATCGACCTCTAATATTTTTCATATATCATCACCCCGAAGCACTGTCTGGAGACCTGACTAATGGTGGTTAGGTACCTCGGCATTTTCTGATTTATACCTTCACTGCTCCTTAAATCAAAGACAACAGAGCTGCTTCCCCAGACTGGAGCAAGGAAAGCTCTCCTGCCTTGTCGCTCTCCTCACATCCCCTGTCTTGCTGACACGCTCTGTTTGTGCTGCTTGTGTTCCTGTTTATGGCTCAGAAATGTACTTGTTTATAGAACCCGTTCAATGCCCTATTCATCTCCAGAAGCTAAGTGTGTTGAAATTAAAAGGCTGTGCTTGAATTTGATAAGTGAAATGATAGAGGACAGAAGGTCTAAACAGCTTTATCTTAGGCCCTTATAAAATGCCCTAAAATTCAAACATCGCCTCTGACATTCTTCCTGCTTCTACCAAAAATAGATGGCGAGTTTGAACTTCACTGAAACAGCTGTTTCTGGCTATGATCAGTGTCACTGACAAATAAAGCCACACAGAACAGAAGGCTCCCTGGCCTGATCTCATCTCTGCTTCTCTTGGAGACCTTCCATTCACACCACAAAGGGAAAAGGGCGAGAAGGACGGTTTCCCCTCCAGACAGAACCACTAGGATTTGCATTTCTCTTGCTACCCCAGGCCCCCTTCCAGGCCACAGGAGTTCAATACAGACATTTTCAGATCCACAAACTACTTTTACGTTACAAGAAAATCTTGAGTTCAAAGTAATCAGTTTAAGAAACACATGGAAGGTTTCATGTTACGTGATTAGCTCGTATCCTACTTCCAAATCAGTCAGTCTGTTCCAAATCCCCCCATTCAGCTGCCTGCACACTTTGATAAACAGGTTATTACTGCCTTTCCTACTGGGTTACTCTTTCACTGCCCAACATGGAGTGAGCCATGAACCTCAGTGATCTTGACCTTTGAAAGGAGGATGCTTTTCTGTCTTGGTCACAATTACCCTCTTTGTTTCAAGTTGCAACTAATCTCCTCCTGTGCTGAGCTCGATAACTTGCCAAGGTCTCCTAAACTCTGAGTCCAGAAATTCTCCCCAGCTCAGGGTGAAAAGCACCCTGCAGGGTGCCCTTGAACCTCCACACTCATCATTTCTCTATTATTCACCTTCTTCAGTGCCTCCCCCACCCCAAATCTGGCCCTACTACTAATTCTAAATAGCTGGCTCTCCATCTCCCCACCAGGCTTCACTTTCTTCTTTAAAAAGAAACAAGTAAGCTTCTTTCTCCCCATTTCTCCCCGTATGGTCTCTGTTCCTATTCTACCTTTTGAACTCAGAGGTTCCCTGAAACTTCCCCTCTTTCATAACTCTCCTCCCCATCATCAGTCTTCAGAGGAGTATGCAGTTAATTGGGAATCTGAAAACTTAAGCCTACAGGTGTTTTCTTCCTGTGTTCCCCAAACTCCAGATTTGCGGGTTGTCAAATCCACTGGAACTCCCTCTACAGTCCTGCTCACTCTTCAGGGATGAATGTGAAGTAGCTCCGATCTTCTCTCTTTAAAAGGCAAGTTTATGTGTAAGGGGCCTTGCAAAGGGTACAATTTGTGGAGGCTGTAACCACAGCCTTGAATTCAAATGTCAAACACCTCCCTGCCTATGCATGTACAATGGACAACAGGCTGGTGTTCTGCTATCCAAGCAAGGCTACTGTAGTTAAAAAACATGTATCTGGAACCTAAACCATGCTGTACAGCAGGGACTGGCACAATATTGTAAATCAACTATTCTTCAATAAATAAATAAATAGAAACTAAACCAACTGCCACATATTTCTGTCACCTTAAGAGGGTTTAATAGCACAAACACAGCCTTGGCTCAGGGCAACTGTGAAGTAGACTCAGGCTGTCTTTAGTGAATTCCACCCTCCACTCTCTGGGCCCCTTTCTTCTTTGTACCCCTCCCTGCTGCCCATCACCTAGCCCATTCTTACTCACAACTGGCTTAAGGTAATAACAATTTAAAAGAGGATTTTTATACCAACTGTGGACGTCCAGGTGGTGGAAATGGAGAAGCTGACAGCTCAGCCTGATACAGTAACCCTGATGGGGTAGCAAGGGCACTGAAAGTAGGGGCAGCCTCCAATGTCCTTGCACTTCACACCACCCCTGAGAGGGAGATTTCACTCTTCTACCTTCTCCCTCTCAGACTCACAAGAAGAGGACCTATCCCTACACTGGGGAAACTGTTAGGGAATGACAGAGCCATGCCCACAATCCTAGAGTATAACCATCTAGCCCCTTATCCTAGAGATTACTCTTCTTCACAGAACGTACCCCTAACTGAGATTCTAGCATGTTATGTGTGTTGATTTCGTGGTCTGCCTCCCCCACTAGAATGTCTACTCCACGAGGATGGGAGCCACAATCGGTTTGTTCACCAGTGAATCCTAGTGCCTGGAATAACTGGTGCCCTGAGAGCCCTCACCAGGCAAGAGCTGGATGAAGGGACCAATCTAGTCATGGTCATCTCTTCATTTCAGTTTTGCAGATAATGGCTTATCAGACACTATGCCGAGATTCAAACTCATGGCGGGAAAATAGTTTACTTAAATCAATCTTCCACTCCAAGTTCCCATCTCCTCATCTCCTTGAACCCTGAGATGGGGAAGAAGGGAGGAATTGAGATGGAAAGGAGAAAGAGAAGAACAGGGCAAAGGGAAGAAGGAAGAGGAGAAGAAAAAAATATTCAAAGCAAAATGCAGATACTGTTTAGTTTTCTAGGTATTTTCCTGTCTACTGTCTAATCCATATGGAAGAGGAATCAGGCTCAACAATTCATAATTATCCTGTGTAACTAAAACAGGGCCAGGACAGAGAAGGTGCTCAGCAAATGACATTGAAGGAACCAATGAGTAAATAAATGAATTCATAAAAGTTTGAGAGTAAGGTAAATTAACAACAGCAGATTTTACTGCCGTGTATCAACTCAGTTTTCAATTAAAAACAACTCCTTAGTAAAGTGTTTTAAAGGTACAAAGTACTTGCCATTAGTTAAAATTCTTATCTGTTTCTCACTGACTGTTCCTGATGAAAATGTGTGAAGACAACAGTATAAGAAGGTATGATGTCACTAATCCCAGGCTGATGCGAAGCATTCACTCTCCAGTATAATAAACAATGTACCACATCATCAAGGGAACCCCCATCTTTCCACTCATATTTCATTTCACATCGGAATGGCACCATTGAGAGTATTTTGGTAACATAAATTCATAGAAATCAGACAAGATCAATTTAATAAGACTGAAATTCCTGAGGAGACTGCTTCGATTTAGCACCTAAACAACAAATCCAAATGCTTTGGAAATTTAAAGCCAAGCACCTTGGGCTTTTAAATGGCTCCAGCATGACCTGTCCCCAGTTTTATTTATGGAGACTCAAGTTCATCGTACAACTCAATTAGGGCAACAAGAGAGTAGATACTTCGAAAGAAATCCGTTATCTCCTTGACTACAGAAATAAACTCACATTTACTGCATGTGTAAAATGTTCTCTACTAAGTCATTCATAAAGAAGTAATAAAGCCATGTGGTACAAAAGGTAACAATACAGTATAAAACATGATCTAAATTTTAAAAAGATAAAGTATGAAACAAGATACACTAACCTGGAAACGTCACAGCTCCAGTATACAATCCAACAAATTTCCTACTCTGTTCTCTAGTCTTCATCACAATCACACAAACTGTTCTGGAGTGACCTTTCACATGAATTTTAAATGGTGCCACGTCACTGCTGAAGAACCTACAATAGTTCTCCACAGCGTTTGTAAAATCAAATCTATATTCCTTCACTCTCCGTTATTTTGTCCCCAACTTCATTCAGCTTTTCATCAGCTTTTATCATTCTCTCAAATAATATTAAAGATAAAAGCAGCCCACATTAAAAACAACTAATGGCCTTGAACTATATTAGGCAACTAACCAACATTTTTCTATACACTATACTTTCAACCACTCCACAAGATGGATATTATAATATCCTTCTTACAAGTAAGAATATTGAGAGACAGATAAGTTAGGTAAATTATGTAAGTTACACAGTTAGTAACTTGGAGAGCTAGAGTTTGAACTCATATCTGTCTGGCTAATGATTAGTGGAATCCAAAATGGGTATGGAAATGAATGAAGCCTGAAGACAATCAAGAGACCAGAGAATGCAGTAGGAGTAACGGAGAATACCAGTGAAATTTAAGAGCAGATTTCATGGGTACAAGGAAATAAGAAAGGTAGGAGGACTAGGGGTGTGCTTGCAGAATGAGATTTTGGAATTAAGGATTCCTGAGGGTAGCATGACTTGGCCAGGGGTACACATGGCTGAGTGGAATAATGATAAGAGCTCCTGAGAATGAAGTCAACCAGGTGAGAATTACAGCTGCCTAGAATGAAGGTAACATCTGAAGTGCAAACAAGATTGTGGGGCAAAGTTCCCTTTAAACAGTGTGGAGTACGCTATGAAGACGGATATTGACATCTCCAAGGCTGTGCCTTCAATGGAAGACTGCGGAAGCCTTGACAGGAAAACTGTTTGAAAGTAAAAAGAGCAATGGTCTGTAAGTGGCTCCAGAGAAACAAGAGGTTTTCAATATTGCTCCAAGGATCAGGATATAGACTATAGTGCGTGAAGGTTTTTATAGATTGATATGGAAGGAAATGTTCCTTCTTTTCCATTCACATATAAAATGAATTCCAAAATGTGAATGAATCATAGGCAAGTAAGATTACATGTGGCCATTCCCTGGTTTTCTTTAAAATGCAAGATGCCTGGTATTTGCATGCAGTTATAGATACGCATACAGAATGCGATGGAATCTGGCACGGCCATAAATACAGAGACTGGAAAGGACATCGGCAGAAGGACTTGGGTCGTTCTTATAATATAACACTGCCCTCCTTTCAGCTTTCCCCACCTAGAACTTCACACATAATTTATGATGATTCTGCACAGACAGAGTATTTTAACATAATGAAACATAACTAAATTGCTTGAGACTGAACCAGATCATTCAGTGAAGCTATATCACATCCCCAGTAAGAGGATGTAAGTTGCCTTTTGGACTGAAAATGACAAACCAAACAATGCTTTCTGAAAATTTCTCACTCATCATTTTGAAACTTTTTTTCCTAGTACTCATCTCCCACACAGAAGGTGGTTCCTATAACATTGACAATTTCTTGTAAGTGGTATTATTTAGTCTAAAAGGTTGTAAAGCACGGGGCACTTTTCCATCCATTACAGTATAAGCCTGCAAACCCCCCAAGCAAGTAACTGAATTTCACCAATGTGTGTGTGTTCAGAAATAGGGCCAGGCACCTGGTCTCTATTAAGATCCTACAGCTCTAGTGAACTTGGCCAGGCAGAGCTGCACCAGAGCCTCCCCGGACACCAGCCAAATGGAGAAGGGGAAGAGAAAGACTTGGGGACACAGATAAAGGAAGGAAGGTATAGTAAAGCAGACGCAAAGACAGAAACACAGGAAATCTGGACCAGCGACAGACAATATCCTGTTTAAACCTCAATGCGTCATAAAACCCAACACAAGGATGGTCATAAATTCATTTAACATACAATAGAGTAAATATATAATATAAATCACGACAATATAACATTAAAGAGTCTTATTAGCATGAATCCAGCGCTTGCTTTTAACTAAGCAAAGAACAGTTAATAAAGCTTTATTTCAAATGGCCATGACTTCACTTATTACTATTAAACAAATTTGGAACTTAAATCTCAAAGTAATGCGGCAGAAACAGTGAACACTTTCAGCACGGAGGTGACTTTTAGCATACAGTTTTGGCTGGGTGTGACAGAGATACAGAATAGTAGCAGCTTCCACTGATGTTCCTCTCCCTCTCACCTAAAAGTATAGCAGCTCTAGTCCACGAGGTGGTGAATGACTGAGGCTCCTTTTTTCTTGGAGTTCGGCCATTCCTATGCCATAGCTCTCCTCCCGGTGGCCCAAGATGACTCATAACTACTGCAGTCAGCAGGGAGCAGGAAAAGCAGGGAAAGGAGGGCATGTGGCCCCCCTTTAAGGACATGATCTAGAAGCCTCACTTCTATTCACATCCAATAAGTCAGAACTTACTCACAAGGCCGCATCAGGTCCACGCGAGCCCAGGAAATACTCTTTACTATGGGTGGATAAAAATGGGGGAACATACAACGAGAGAAAGGAGCAAAATGAATTTTCGGAACACTTAACAGTCTTAAATAGAGATGACAATGGAAACTACAAAATGATTTTCATTAGATATTAATTGAAGTTTCACTGAGTGAATTAAGCCAAATTAGAACATCTTTCCTTAAAGGGAAAAAAATATTAAGAGAGATGCCAAACTACATTAAAGGTAGGATTGTATGAAATACTAAACATCTTTTAAAACTACCACCAAAATGGATATTTTCCCACTTTAGTTTCAAGCTCTTTTTAGCATAGGATAGAAAATACACAAATATGCATCAATAAGCTTAAATAACATTACTCTTGACCCCGGGGCGAAATACCCTCTACCTTTCTTTACGTGATAAATTTAGAAGCAGAAGATGATTATACATAATACATAAATTGAAGTTTCTTAAATAAACTTTCTCATCTGAACACAACCTACGTGGATCTTTAAAAATAAGCAGCAGGTCTAAGGTATCTTAGCCCTGAGTCCAGAAAAGGTCAAAGGAAGTTTTACACCACTTTCTCCGGGCACATTTCAAGATCTCACCTACATCAGCAGTAATGAGGTAGTTCAAAAAGGTGAGAAAACATTTCAACCACAATGGAACAGAAGCTTCTAGGGAACTTCTATGCCAAATTTCTAGACCAGAAAATTTAACATGAACAACGTGCTGCAATTCTTTTTAAGTTATAGTCTTCCTGCAAACAAAGAACAATTTAAGTAACAATCAATTTTTTTCTCCTATCCCCCTATATAGTAACTGCTAAAGAGACATTGTAATATCCTCTAACGTAATGATAAAATAATGTTTTAAAACATCATTTTTATAAAGCTCATGAAATATGCCTACTTCAGGAAACAGAGGTAACTTTTTCAATCTGGTTCTGGAGCTTATGACAAACTTTAGCATCAAATACTCAGGTGAAATAGATATAATGAATACTGTTTGTCTACACGGTTGTTTTCTCATAGTGAAGGCAGAAGATCAACTCCTACACACAAAACTGCAGCTGTCTTCATGATATGGAAGATATCCTTCTAAAATCAAAATTCTCTCTTTCTTCTCCATTTCTATGGGAATAAGACCCAATATCAGTAGTAATTCCTAACTCTGTGTCACTTCACAATTCTCCCAGCTATCTTTAGGGTGAAACTAAATTCTAAAAAGAAAAATCCTTTCAAAGTTAGTTAGCATTTACTTTCGTTTAAAACTTCCTGTCACTTAGTCAAGCATAGTACATAAAAATTTTTAAGATACATTATTATGATTTTGGCAATATTTCTTCACATTTATTGATCGTCCCCCTGTAGGAGAAATTCCTGCTATTGAAAGCCATTACAAGAAGGGCAAATTATTTATTACTGCTGAAAATTTAAATCAATGCAGCCCTAATAACAGTATTTGAAATGCTATCTTCAAATACTGACAGTTTTGACTTAAAGGGATATCTCCTTTCATATGTAATTATGTGGTTAGCACACCTGTAAACCCAAGAACCCTAACAATCAAATGTAGTTGACTTGCCTCCATTTTCACTGGAACACTTACTCAGGAATTCTACTGCTTTAGATGTTAAGAAACAGATAAGAGAGCAACAGTTTAGTTATAATCTGTACTTTCTACGCCTCCACCATAATGCATTGTTGTCAATATCAAAACAACTTTTAAGACTGTCTGTGGTATGATCACTGTATAATTCGTCAAAAATCATGATGGGAAAAGCCTTCTAATAAAGCCATTGAGGGCGTCCCTGGTGGTGCAGTGCTTAAGAATCTGCCTGCCAATGCAGGGGACATGGGTTCGAGCACTGGTCCAGGAAGATCCCACATGCTGCGGAGCAACTAAGCCCGTGCGCCACAGCTACTGAGCCTGCACTCTAGAGCCCGTGAGCCACAACTACTGAGCCCGCGTGCCACAACTACTGGAGCCCACGCACCTAGAGCCCGTGCTCCGCAACAAGAGAAGCCACCACAGTGAGAAGCCCGTGCAGCGCAACGAAGAGTAGCCCCCGCCCGCCACAACTAGAGAAAGCCCACACGCAGCAAAAACACCCAGCACAGCCAAAAATAAATAAATAAATTTATTAAAAATAAATAAATAAAGCCATTGAATACGTGTCCAAAATTGCCTAATAAGGTTGGCCCTTGTCTATATGACAGACATTTAGATCCTTGTACTTCATTTCCTAGAGGAAGCAAATTTCCTATCAAAGCCTTTTCCTCTGTATGTAATACCTCCTCTGAATCAGCAATACAAGGATCTGGATGTTTTTCTTCTGAGAGGGAATGTGATGGTAACCTTGATACAGCATCAATCATATGAAGCATCACATAATAATAAGAAAGATCAATCAGATCTTGATGAGAGAGAGAGGACACAGATAAGAGCTACATTTTTTTTCTTTTAAGGAACGATCTCTGTCTCTAAAAGTTTGTTTCAAAACAAACAAGAAAACAACCCTGCAGTCTAAGATTAAATTTTAAAGTTGAAGTTATAAGACAGTAAAATACCTGATTATATCATTTCAGAGACAAAATCATGTTAGGGTAGCAAAGTAAGACACACACCTGCATATAATCAAACACTTATCTCAGGAGCAGCCTAATGGGAAGTGCAACGTCTACTGGACATTCAATTAGGGAACAATGAAGAAAACTCACCAAACTTAAAAGTCAAACTCTGTTTTCAAAATCTGGGTCGATTCTTTTAGGTGTTCATTGAGTGCCCAGTGTGCATATGGCATGTGCTCTAGTACAAAGCTAAAACAAGTGAAGCACCAAACGTACTAATCAGTAGCACCAAACTTCAAAATGAACAGCTAACAGTGAATATCCAAAATGCAAAACGTAGTCATTTAAATATGAAATTGTATGGTACACTACTAATTTCCATTCTTTCTTTTCTTATTGATGTATACTCTCCCCTCTCCCCCTCATCAGAAACATAACCGTGATAACGGTTGAAAAATCAGAAGAGAAAAAGAAAAGTATAAAAACTTAACCAAAATCACCAGGTTCCCACCCTGCTGAGATACCTAATACCTCAGAACCCCAACACAATATGCTTTCTCACACTCTCAGCTAGGTGTGACCTCCCACTCCTTTAAAATGTCTTCCATGACACACTCGCCCTGCCTGTATCTAACTGCTACTCCTACATAACTCTCCACCCTAGTCTTCCCTGACCCCCAAGTCAGCTCAGGTGCCCTCCTGTGAGTCCAGAGGACCCTAAATGTCCCTCAACTAGATACAGTACATTGAAGAACCAAGACAGAACTCTGCTTCTCCATTACCAACTACCATGTTCTGACAAACAGTAAAAGCTTCTTCAAAAAACTCAAATTCTAGCACTCAATTATTCAGAAAATGCTTCAGGATTAAGAACTTCAATTATACCTTGAAAGATAGGTAACACACTTGGGAAAAGAAAGAAACCATCAGCAAACATTCAAAATACTAATTGGGTGGGAAAACCTATTTTAGATTGGGTAGGCAAATAAGACCCATCTAAGGAGGTGATACTTACACTTGGATCTTTGCCCCTCCTCTAAAAATGTGAAGACTCAGAGGAAGAGCTCTTCAGGAAGTGGAAGCAACTTGAAGAGGCAACAAAGTAGGAAAGATCTTGGCACAATCCAGGAATTGAAATCAGACAGTAAGCCTGAAGTTTAAATGTTATTCAAGAGTAAGCAAGAGAGTAACAAGATTTTCTTTTTAAACTGTTTCAAATTAAGAGAACCAAATAAACAAAATTATAAAGAGGGAATACTGTATGAGATACTGAGTAATGGTTGGAGGTACAAGAATATGGTTCAGAAAACTAGGAGGAAACCAAAAAGCTAGTCAAAGTGTTTCAGGTTGGTATACCTGGAAACAAGGAACCAGTAAAAAAAAAAAAATATATTAAAAAAATAATCTGGCATGATATAATTATTTTCTTAAAAGATGTCAATTCTTTCAAAAAGGTATAAAGTAACACTTGAATACTATTCACGTGTTTCATGAAGAGAGGCGTGTGCCAAAGACCCCTGTATATATTCATAATATTATGTTCATTAACTTCAGAGTTATAACCAAGAAATTACCCCATAGTGCTTTTGTCACAGGGATTTTGAAATTTTATTTAATTTGCATTAAGAAGAAACATAACATGGATGCATCAGGTTCCAGTTTCATGCTTCTCAGTAAAACTTTTAAATATGCTAATTTTAAGCAGTAAAGTACAACAAATAATTAAATATGTGGAAAGTGGTTTCACTTGTAAATCTGATGTTTTTGTGCTATTTGGATCTATGCTAAAACAGATTCTGGACACTGGTTCTAATTATGGATCAACAGGCAAAAAGAGTGATGCATGTGGCTCCAAGGCCCTTTTCATCATTTCTAGAATGTCACATGAAAATATAATCCTCAACTGATTAAAAGAAATATTTCTGGACCATACAAGATTAACAAGCCCAATTTAATTCAATTTCTCCAGCTTAATAACTATTAAATTTCTCCTTCCATTACCAGAAAGAAAATAAAACTAGATAGAATAACAACAATAAAAACCAATGCCAAGGGCTTCCCTGGTGGCGCAGTGGCTAAGAATCTGCCTGCCAATGCAGGGGACATGGGTTCGAGCCCTGGCCTGGGAAGATGTCACATGCCACGGAGCAACTAAGCCCGTGCGCCATAACTACTGAGACTGTGCTCTAGAGCCCGCAAGCCACAACTACTGAGCCCACGTGCCACAACTACTGAAGCCTGCGCACCTAGAGCCCATGCTCTACAACGAGAAGCCATGACAATGAGAAGCCCCCGCACAGCAACAAAGAGT
The DNA here is from genome assembly GCF_949774975.1 of Lagenorhynchus albirostris. Classification (NCBI taxonomy): domain Eukaryota; kingdom Metazoa; phylum Chordata; class Mammalia; order Artiodactyla; family Delphinidae; genus Lagenorhynchus; species Lagenorhynchus albirostris. The sequence continues at coordinate 92,895,876 of NC_083099.1, read as the reverse complement.
AGCCCATGCTCACCGCAACGAGAGAAAGCCCATGCGCAGCAACGAAGACCCAACACAGCCAAAAATAAATAAATAAATAAATGTATTTTAAAAAAAAAAAAAAAAAAACCAATGACAGCTCCTGTCTGAGTATAGGTTTAATGATGCCTGCAAGTTTCATAATGCTGCTTAAATAGCATATAGGTTGAGATTAGTGTACATTCACCCCTCATTCCTTTAATACACAGGTATTGAGTACCTACTATGTGTAGGAACTGGAGTAGGCACCAGGGAGAGAGTGGTGAAGAAAAGAAAGAAACTTATACATAGTTTATGATAGGATCTGGAAAGAAGAGAATAGAGAACCATGACAGAAAATAATGTACAGAATAATTTAGAGTGATCAGTCAAGGAAGGCCTCTCTGAGGAAATGACATTTAAGTTACAATCTAAAGGATGAGCAAGAGTTAGACAGATAGTGGAAACCATTTCAGGCAGATGAAGCTGTGGATGTGGAGCCTCTACAGGCCTGAAACACTGAAAAATGGTAAGTGGCCAGAGCAAAAAGACCTGAGGGAGACTGATTTGAGATGGGGCTAGAAAAGCAAAGGATGAAGAAATATAAAAGATAAACCACTCATATGAATAAACAGTGCTTTGCGTAGTGTTATTACTCAAGGTTATAGCCATCAGTTTCCATTCATTTCCACCAGACACTCTTGTATAATGAGAATAGATTTTGAGGCCAGCTAATAAAAACGACAACTCATTCAGCATGATGGTTCTGGAGAACGTTCCAGACTCTTGCTTCAAAAAGAATAGTGAAAGCAGAGCAAACACCTTTCTCTGGGACAAATAGGCTTATTAACTTCCATGACCAGTTAAAACTAAAGACAAAATTGGAAACTTTAATGCAAGATAAAAATTAGTGATTTTTACTCCTTTTACAACTAATTTGGCTTTCAAACACTCAGTAGGATATTTTCTTTCTGCTTATAACCAATATCGTTTCCTAAATAAGAAATGCTGTTAAGATCTGTTTTCGGTATTGTAAGTATATATGTTTGAGTTTAATTCTGATTTTTAAAAAAAGTAAGACACATTCTTAGCATTTTCCTTACAATTCAAATAAGTTTATTATTCATCAAAATTTCAAAAATCTGATATGTTTCTCTTTTAAATCTACTGACATCAGTAATGAACAACTCAGAGATAAGTTTTCTTTTTAAATCTTGGAGCAGCATAAATTTTAAAATGAAAATTCTACGCTTTATGTAAGTTTCCTCTGAAATAGTTAAACACTCACTAAAGACCAGTATCCCAAAAGAATTACAACTTGATAATTAAGTGAAACCTTTAATTAAAAAAAAAACTGAAAAGTTACTATTTTTCTAGATCTTAAGATTACCAGGTCCAGAATAAACTGGCTTCCTCAAATTACCCATTAAAATAGTCTTTCTGGTTTACTACTGATTTTTTCTCTTTTTTATCACAAAAGAGGTCTTTAACTCTACTTTATATAAACTATATCAACCAAAACACCCTCATTGTACATTAAAATGAGCTCAAAAATTTGAAAACAAAACGTTAAGGACTGGGTTAACCTCTAATGATAAAAGAACAGACTACATAGGGAACATCAAGCCTAGAATGTCAGGACTCCGCACTTCTTTTACTGTATTGACTTCATCTGGAGAAATAGTTCTTAAAACTCCTTAGTATGCAATGGTACAGCGGACCTTCTGATGGTAATTTTCCAAGGCTCTCACTCAGAATCCAAGCCACTATTTCCTACATAGTCGTACACAGTAGGTGACACTATTCAGATAAGCAATGTTAAGTGCTACTTAAATCGACAAAAGAGCTGAAGGAAGCATAAATATATTCCTAGCAATTGAAGAGAAACCAGGAGGTTAATATAACTAAATGGGAGGGGGGTGCTACATAATATTGATATCATGCTGTATTTACAACAAACTTTAGCACAAGATTCTCTATATAAATTAATTACAAACCGAAAATGAGAAGGAAACAAAAAGGACTCAATCATGTTAAAAAACAAAACAAAACATATAATGTATGCAGTCTTTTTCAAAATTCTTATGTTTTCTCTAAATGTATACCAATTAAAGAAAGTCACTTTTCAGTTTTAACTTTACTACTACCATATCAAGAGAGGCTCTACATTCTTCAGAAATGCTGTCCTCTTGAGGGGAAGTCATCTACTGGACCTTTCATTGGAAGCTTTTCTTACTCACCAAACTGAATACTTGCTCTCCCCAGAGCTGGTGAGTTGTACACTTTGTAACATTTTGCAACTGAAGGACAGTCTGCCTTCTGCATATCACTTGTTAACCTCTTTGAACTATCAGCACCAGCTCTTTATTTTTATTTTAATGGTGAGAAGCAAATGTTTATCCAAGATCTTCATATTATTTGTACAGATGAAAAGAAATAGGTAATTCTACAAAGAATAACCTAAAAAGGCATCATATATGAATTTATTTTCCTATACCATGAATAGCTCTAAAAACTAGCTTCAATCTAAAAAAAAAACCTCTTTAGTCACATTTCACAGAAATTCTTTGTGAAAACTGAAGAACTGAATTTTGAATTATCTGTAACAACTACTATCTCATAGTGAAGAAAATCTCCAGTAGAGCTATGGGAAATTAAAAATAATCACCATGGGGACCTCCCTGGTGGTCCAGTGGTTGAGACTTCGCCTTCCAATGCAGAAGGTGTGGGTTCGATCCCTGGTCAGGGAGCTAAGATCCCACATGCCTCAGGGCCAAAACACCAAAACATAAAACAGACGCAATATTGTAACAAATTCAATAAAGACTTTAAAAATGGTCCACATAAATAAATAAATAAAACAACCTGTTTTAAAAAATAATGATAATCACCATGAAGAAAAATGAACATGAGCTTACTAAAAAAGGAGAGATAAGATATCAGTAGGAATTTTAAAATGTTTAAACCAACTTAATTCTGAACCCCAACTAGGAATTTTAAATAATATTATTTAAAATTACATAGAAAAATAGTTTTATTCTAAGGCACACTGGGACCCAGAAAACTTTTCACACTCTTAAAAATATAACCTACTAATTCCCCATGAACTCTCAACTACATGCAGTAGATTCTGCTTCTGTCAAAGCTTCAATGACCTGTAGTGAATTGGAAACTTCCTAAAATAACATATAGTTAAAATTCTTTACAGTAGTCTGAGATTGTAATACAGCAAATAAAGTCCCGTTCTCACCTTGTTTACTTGCCATCTGTCTCTTTCTTAAATGTCAAGTACTGAAAATACGAAAGAATTCTACTTATTTTACTCCCACATAAATGACAATTTACAATAAATGCATACTAAGAAGACATTAACTTGCTGTGGGAACGATGCCACACGTATAGCAGAGGAAGTAAATAAAGAGCAGTTACATAATGGAAAGTTGTCAGGGACAAAAGACATCCACACTGACCTTTAAATGTAATGGGTACTTTGGGTGACTAGAGGAAAATATTGTTTGCCTTTTGTGTCTCATCTACAAAACTTTTCCTTCCAACCATAAAGTCCTGCCAAAGATGTACTAGGACCACCATGTTGCACAACTTCCTGGAGTGCCATTTCTCTAAGGAGACAGTAAAAGGGTCAAGATACATCTGCCTAGGCCACCTTCCCTCTGTCAATGGTTTCTGAAGTCAGAAGACCCATTCAGATGCTACCAAAGACTTCCTCATCCCCGATCAAAAAGATCTACTGTGGTTATCTGTGTCTAAAACCACCTCCCTGGAAATGAAACGTAGATTTGGGAGTGTCCCCAATCTTGCCAAAATAAATAACATTAAATTTTATTATGTAAGAAGAACTATTAAGATAAATTGAAAAGAACAACTCAAGGAGGGAGGTTCCCAAATTAGTTTGGGGAGATATCATGAAGACATCACAGAGGCAACACGAAACAAAAAAGAGGATATAATCTTAAGGACCGGGTTTTGACCTCCACAGTTATAGGAAGAGGAAAATTATTTGGCAAAGATTTCCGGGCAGGTTTCAGCATTAAAATATGGCCTGAGAAATGGCTGGATCATGGCCAATCAAAATGGTAAAGTTGAGATTACTGACATCCCACACTAGTTAACTTACAAAAACACACAAAACCACCCCCACCTTGGTTTAGTGAGTCAAAACAAACTGCTGACAAATCCTCACAGCTATGTGAGGGGGCGTAACAATGATACACAGTGAGAACACACATGTCTCTGTTTTCCTTTAAAGTCTGTTTCTAAGTCTGTATGGTTGATGTAAGAGAACAGCAATTCCTTTCTTTAAAATCCCTGTCTACATATTCAAAATGTCTCAGATGTCCCTCAGAGCTGGTATGCTCGTGCCCCGCCCCCCCCAAAAAAAGTTAAAAAAGCTTTCAGCTTTACAGCAAGAATACCAGATCTAACTGTCCAACCCTGTCTTTTAAAAGGGAAGAAAAAAAGATGGCGGTTAAGGAAATACACAAATACCAAAAAAAAAAAAAAAAAAAACTTAGCTAAAAATTGAAAACGAATTTTCAAGTTTGAAAATCCTTATCTGTAACAGGGAACTCCATCAGTAACAACACAAGATGATCACCATAATGAGACGTTTTTTCATTTGTGCACACGTATTTATACACTCCCTGAAGAGTCATGAAACGATATAATGACGATCTGCTGCACAGAAAGTAATGAAGACGACGAAGCACTTCTGTCAATAATATATACCAAACGAAACTGGACTATTCATGTCGAAAGCATAGAGTGTTGGAGGATTCCCCAGTTGCTGAAAAGTTCTGTGCATTCAGGGTCATAAATACAACACAGCATAAAAACAAAAGCAGTCTTTGAAGAAATGTTAAAACAAGAGGAAGTGAAAACATTCAGAAGAGCTCAGATGGAAAGCTAGTATGTCAATAGGAAAGCTGCAAAATATGTTTACTGCCGTGTGTGGTTTGTAGGAACAGGCAGCATGGTGGCACTATGAGTTTTTCAGGGGGTTATTTCATAGGTACGAAGGGTAGCCATAAGGACACTCCATTAAAGTGATTCCAAATCGGAGTAATTTCACCAACTTTATCCAGAAATGTCACTACATTAAGGATATTCTGCATACACAAAGAATTAAAAATTGGGAATTCCCTGGCGGTCCAGTGGTTAGGACTCCACGCTTCCACTGCAAGGTGCACGCATTCAATCCCTGGTCAGGGAACTAAGATCCCACAGGCCAGCCAAAAAAAAAAAAATTAAGAATTCCTGTAAAATATAACCATTCTATGATCAATCATAGTGGTATTACTGTGCTTATGGACATTTTTTTCCTTCTAAAATCAATGGCACTTATTCCCAAATCTGAAAAAGTTGATATTCAGAGTTTATCTACAAATTCTAAAAGCTAATAAGCCTTTGGACACTTCACCAGACACTTTCCCATGTAACGCTTTCATTTTCTCGTGTTTCTAGGCCTTAGTAGCTCCTAAACGAGGAATAAATCAGAATTTTCAAATAATCCTACAGTAATTCTAGAGGAACAATCCTATATTCTCGTGAGTGTTGGCCACCTCTGAAGCACTGTTCTTGATACTGTGGGAGATACAAAGAAGTGATTTTTGCCTTTAAACAACGTATAATGAGACATTTAAAAATGACCTGTCTTATCACCATTTTAAGAAGATGGCAATATCTGACAATATACAGTTGGTTAAGGGTCACAAGAAAGGTCTTGATAAATGTCAGAGGGAAAAGAGATATTCTGGCTGGAGTGATCAGAAAATGCTGAAATAACATATGAATGGAGCAGAGTGGGAGCTTCAGCTATACCAATAATAGGAAAGAGGGTCTGCTAAATGGGGAGGAGGGGACATGGGAAGATGAAGGGGAAATGGCAGGCTAAAAGGTTGGCATGCAAAGGTAAATTCTAAGGATAGTGATTAGGCCAATCTGAAAAGAATATAAAAAGGAATTTCATTCCTTCTTTTCCAACAAAATTCTTCCAAAAGCCTTTCAGAAACTTATCTGTCTTGGGATCCTTTAAAATGACTTACAACTGGGAGTGGTCACCTACCTACAGTGGTGATAAAGGAAGCTTAGAAAAATGAAAAGAGTTCTGAACAGATCTGGGCTTTCTAGCCTCACCTGTGCCATTTCAATGATCCGAGGTGACTGTATACATAAAATGAGATGATTTGACTTGGGGATTTTAAGAGCAGGCAGGACAGCAGAAACAGCTAGGGTACTTTTAAAAACGTGGAAACTCACATCCCAACTGGTAAAGGCAGAGGTATTGTAGGAAGTCAGGGACCTATACTTAACCATTCTAGAGGGTTAGAATGCATCATTTGGTCCATGGGCTATGTACAGAAGCCCTTAGATTAGATGATTGTCAAAGACATTAATGACATATTTTGTGTACCTTGTGTTTAAAAAACAAAACCCTACAAAAAAAGTTTAAATTTATCACACTTTAAAATTATATACAAATTAAATACATCATACTGACACAAGGTAGAAAATAGGGGTCTAATAAAGATTTAGCTCTCAATAATTGACTCCCTGCCATTAACACTTTATTGTCCTCAGAAGATCACAATGATCAGTAATTCATAAAGCATCACTAGCAGAACAGAATAGAAAATCAACAGGAAGAAAATGTTTATGTTAAAAATGCCAAGTTTCTAAGACTGCCATAGAAGATTATATCAATAATGCAGGGGTCAGTAAACTTTTTCAATAAAGGCTCACATAGTAAATATTTCCAGCTTTGTGGGCCATATAGTCTCTGTGGCGACTACTGACGTCTGTCACTGTGGCCACAGAAAGACATGTCCAAGTACCACTGAAATTTTATTTACAGAAAGAAGCACAGGCTGGATCTGGCTTACAGGCTGTAGTTTACCAAATACTGGTAAAGTGGTTGAAAGATTGTGATAAATTACCAACTTTACGGCTTCAGTTGCTTTATAAAAACAAAATTTTTACATATCCAACTCTGTGGAGAATAAACTAAAATTAGAATTATACAGGGGAAAAAAAAATTGGTAAGGAGAATTCTCTGTTTCTTAGGACTTGAATCCGTGCAAACCTACTTTAATCGGATAAATGAGATCTGGCTGACAAGAATAGAGATCTTTAGTCAAATTAAATTTTTCTCGAAAAGAATAAACTTGACAGCTCCACATGCTGTTACAACCATAGAAAATCAATATACCCCATAAAAAACCTTTAGAACAAAAACTGAAATGTTCGCAGTATCTGCAAGATGAGTTAAATTTTATTTTCGTTAATATATCTCAGCAAGGAAATACTTAGGTAACCTCTCCCATTTTCTCAAAGGAAAAGACTTTGCTCACCTGGAGAAATTAAAAGTTTTAAAACTCTCTCTCTCAAACACACATGTAAATACAACAAAAAAGCATGTTTCAGATAAACAGTCCTGAACTTAACTAATATAAGCTGTCTTGCAAAAAAAACAAAAGTTCCTTTTACTGACCATCTGACATACGATATCAATACTGGTTTAATGAAGATGAGAAAACACCTCATTTTCACAAGTATAAAATATGCTAACTGCTCGAATGAGTGTTCCTGAGACAATACCCTTCAGCTGCCAACAGCCGCAGGCTCACACATGCCGACTGGTAAGAAGACATCATTTAGAAATACATCACACGTGATATATAAAATTCCTGTCAAGTCATGTAACCTCCAATTTAGCTTCTCCAGATAGAAAATGGAATTGGAATACCTACCACACATTTCTGAGGTATGTTTGATAACAAAGATAATAATACAAGGCTTATAAAACATAATTTCAATCTTCCTTACCTATTGAAACTAATTATTTGCTTTCAATTACTTGGGTCTGAACATAACTTTCCAGTCATCAAAGTTTAAAAGAGAATGAGGTATTATTCAATGAAAAAAGGAAACAGAATTGTTTTCTCTTTTAAAAGATAATGAGTTCAAGATGAAACTGTCTCAGTAAATTTGTTCCTTCTTTTAATTTTAAATATTTTTCCCTAGAAAGCCAACAAGAATAGAAAAAAATTATATCTAAATGTTTTCACTATTGTTCTGGATATCACACTTTTCAGGCCTAAAAAGACCTAAGAGAATCTGCTGGAGGGAACAAGTTGGTAGAAAGGTTCCTGGACAGCTTTTTGATCAATAATATAAAGAGGACAGGCATACATAACTGTTGCCCTTCTCTCCTCAGTCTTGTAGCCTTAAAAAAATATGGACCCGCAGCAGGAATTCTACAGACATTAGGTGACTAGAGTGAGGACAAACCCAACACACTAAGGAAGGACATTACAAAGTCAGAAAGAGCTTAGTCTCTGACAGCACTGCTGAGAATTATATATCCCTATATATGTAAACTACAGTTGCTTAGGTATTATTACTTTTATCCAGACACATTCCTAGTTTATGCAATTTATATACTCAGCCCATGTTGATAAAACACTTTTAAAATTGTACTGTCCAAAATTTAGATGAATACTTTAAGGCAACAGTTGGCAAACCACAGCCCCCAGGCCAAATTTAGTCTACCACAACGTTTTTCTAAATAAAGTTTTATTAGAACACAGCCATTCCAATTTATTTACATACTGTCTATGTCTGCTTTCCTACTATAAAGGCAGAGCTGACTAGTTACCAGGGACCTGGCGAAGTCTAAAATATTTACTGTCTAGCTCTGTACAGTTTGCTGACCCCTGGTTTAAGCCACTCAACATGCCATGTTCAGAAATAATTTACTCTTGTTTTCTAAAACCCTTGAGTTGATTCTCTAAAATCTTAATTTGAAATCATACTTATAATACTTTATATCTTAATAGTAAAGACACAAAGTGAACGTGAAGTGTAGTCTCCTCTATGCCACCAACATGGAAAATACCTCCCACATTTTTTTTTAATTTGCAATACAGAAAACTTTGTAAACATAGATTTAATGATGATGATGTAAGTCATAATTAACTATTTTAATTAATCATCCAGAGCTTATCACAAAAATAAAAGAATAAAACAGGGATTCTTAATCAAAGGGTAATCAGGGCTACTAGTAATATTGTAAATTAATTAAATATACATATTCATAGTACTAATAATTTCTAAAGAGATGGCATTTTATAATTTTATACATTGAAATCAGTAAGAATGTTATAACAAGATACTTATAAATTCATTTATTTCAATTTATATAAAAATTTTATTATTGATGAAAGTCAATTTCACCATGCTTTTCAATATATGCATAAAAATTAACCAGTAAATTAATTCATCAAGCTTTTTATTATAAACCTGAGAAAAAAAACTACAAAATTATTTGAGCTACAGACCCTTCAAAAAACAATTTTAAGTAATTTGTTTAGCATTATCTTCTACCGAGCAAAGTTTTTCACACTTTCATGACATATACTCTATTGAGTTTCAATTTTCTTTCCCTTCCATAGTATAAATTGTGCTGTATTCAGTCACTGTTATGGGTGAACTGTGCCCCCTAAAAAGATATGTTGAAATCCTAACCTTAACCCTACCTAGGAATGTAACCTTATTTAGAAATAGGGTCTCTGTAGATGTCATAAAGGTAAGATAGGGTCATTAGGTTAGGCCCTGAGTCATTATGACTGGTGCTCTCCTAAGAGGTAAATCTGGACACACACACAGAGGAGAACATCAGGTGATGACAGAGGCAGAGATTGAAGTTATGCTGCCACAAGCCAAGGAGTGCCTGGAGCTATCTATCAGAAGCTACAAGAGTCCTGAAAGCATCCTGCCCTAGAGAGCTGGAGGCGGCATGGCCCTGCTGACATCTTGATTTCAGACTTCTAGGCTCCAGAAGTGTGAGAGAATCAACTTAAGACAACATAAACTTCAGGTTTGTGGTAATTTGTTACAGCAGTCCTAGGAAACTCATAGTCACACATCTATGATCACATGTGATTACATCACATGATCAGAGGTTCAAAGTAACACATTTCAAAAATAAATCTAAATTGTCTCTGAGTTTAATCTGTTCCTCAGTGATTCTACCAAATAAGACAGGCAGCCTCGATCTCTCTTTATGATTTAAATCTATAAATGGGTACTTTCTGTAATGACCTATGCATATCCTGCTATAATTAACACATCTATAAACAACTCATGTATAAATGCAAACTCGAATAAGAACTCATGCTCTGACAATAATGAGCTTAAAGAGACAAAGATTAATATTAAAATGGGTTTAGAAAACTGAATATTCCTGAAGCACTTTATTTCAAAACTGTGAGATATGAGTACTATTTTATGACCTACCCAATTAGTGCTGGATGCTAATCTGTTTGGATTCCAGGAAACTCCACTTCTATGTTAAATCACCGGGAAAAAAAGATGCTTCTTGGACTAGATTTCCAAGCATTCCTCAGGCTATAGAATTATCACTGCAGCTTGTCTGTTTTATAAACAAACTTCAATTTAGATTCGTAAAAATGTGCCAAAGGAGCTCTCTTTAACTAAATAACAAATCTGCCACTTGAAAGACATCATTCATCAACCTTCTTTGTGGGAGTATTGTTATTATGAAACTGAAAACAGGCATTCTTTCTTGAGTGCTTCAGGATTTTAATTATCAAATTTGAATGTCACCAGATATTTACTGAAAGGAAAACATCAATTTTAATAAACTGCCTTAAGACTGAAAAACATAAAAGGTATTCAACCATAAAGTGCACTTGAGTCTTGTGAGTTGGCTTACTGTCTTACGATACAATGATTACCACTCAGCAATTTATGAACCTTTAATCAACTCTCAACTGCAAGGAAAAAAATTCTCCAATTTTAAAATCAAAATATCACGTGTATATAATATATATTTTGACCTGGAAGGAATTTAAATGAATTGCAATAAAAGTTTTAATACTTAATAAACCAGGTGTTAGAGACTGAATGGTATTAACACAGGGCTGGGGAAAAAAGTAAATAAACAGCAAATAAATGGATTAATTGTAAACACTTTATTTAAAACTTAAAAACAGGGGACAGTGGATTTAGTCTTAAATTTGAATATCTGAATAGCAGAATAATTTGTGTTCTTTCATATTTTGAAAATATATCCCAAAGAGGAAACTGCTAGAGAAACCCTTCACTTTTGACTTACATGAAAATCCACACATAAATTACTTTGTATCCAGTTAGCAAAGCAGCATGGATGTAGTTGGCCAAAGTCCTTAAGAGTCAAAGATTCTGAAAGCTCTCACCTGCCCACTCTGACAGACTCCCTTTGTTTAACTTTGAAAACATTTGTCTAGAAAACTTTCTTGTGGCCTCTACTCTCATAGTGTGTTAAAGAAATAAGCCCCTTCATTTCCAAACTTTAGAAAAGTATATTCACATCTCTCAGATGCTTTAAATATGAATGAAAGCATTCTTATCAAGACTAAATAAACTTTCTATTCATTCATGATAAATTAATCTCAGGAAGATATTCACTTTTCCTAGAGAAAATTCCATTTCCTACTTGGCAGACATATTTCTACTTAAAAGGATTGATTACTATTTTCCTCTGAATCCAAATTATATAGTATCATTTTAAAATGTCACAAATTAATCTTCCACTTCCTCTGATTCTTCCACTGAAAAGAAAAAAAAAGCCTAGAATGCAGATACATATAGAAAAAATTAAATAGCAACTGAGTATGTTTATATTAAAATAGCTGTGTTCAAACCTATCAGTAACCTATTTTGACTTACTTAGAAATCATATTTTGCAACTTGTCCCTTGTCCTCATGAAATGCAGAAGAACTGCAATTTTCACCATTAGTAAATAAAAAGAGAAATAGAAAGATTAGGTTAATATTTAAAATATAAAATTGTTTTTTAAAGGAGTATAAACCATTCCTTCTCTTGCATCATTGAACAATAGATACTTCATAGAATAAATGCAATGCATTCAATACTGTACAAATTATTTATAGATAACATAACTTCCCTAAGATTAATTCTCCTGCAAATGGTTACTGTAATAATTTTTTAAAAAAAGTATTTTTACTAGAAAACTACTATTAAATTTGCAAAACTATTTAACAGACTGATGGAGCAACAGTAACATTTAGTCTGAAACAAATGACATCTTCATTTGTTGATGCTGAAATGTCTTAGCCAACAAATATTGTGAATATCCAGAAAATAAGTTAAAGACTGAAAAAACCCTACTGGAGTCAGGAAACCAACCAAGGTTACAAAGAAACCTTGGAGGAGAAATGGCATCACACCACCAGATTCCTGCACTCTTTCTTCATGTCCTTCTCACAATGTACAGGGCTGCCCAGGAGAAAATGTGGAACTTGATGTGGGATTATAAACAAGGCCATTAACCTGTGAGATCCCATAATAATTAAAACTATTCCACAGAACCCAAACTGTGTACACAGGTCAATCTCTTCCTATGGTTAAACTGAAAACCCACAAGGAATTTCAAAACTGCTTCCATGACCATGTAATCAACAAGTACTCATGTTTATACCAATTTAAACATTTCAATTAATGCATTATTCTTTGGCCAAAGCAATGTTGTCATACAGTGGTATGAGGAATGCAAGCAGGTTGGTTTGCAGCTTTGTGTTTTGTTGTTGCCCTTACTGTTATTATTGTTGTAGCTGATGTTGTTTTGTTTCAACTTTTAACTTAACCATTTCTCTTTAGTATATCAGTTTCAAAATGTTCTTGGTACACTATCTCATGAATGACAACACAGGCATAAACAGCAAGTAGAGTGATTTGTAGTTCTTTAGAGGGAAAGGCACTTCATTAATGTAGCAGGCTATACGTTTATCTTTGTTCAGCCAAAATAGTCAATAAAGAAAAAGATTTTGCCTGGTGCTCCTGAAGGATTTTAAATAAAGGCTAGCATCTTCTAGAACTAATTTTTTAATGTCAAAATACTTTTTTTAAAATAATATCATTTAGAATGAGTATTATTATACAAGCTATGCACACTATGATTTGTTTTCTACAACACATGTGCATAAAGAATGGTCCAGGGGCTTTCAAATGATATTAATAATAAGACAACATCTGTGTATTACTCTTTGGCATGAATTTTTTAAAAGCCTTTATTTTTCTCACAGATAGGTTATCAAACTCAGAGCTATTTTTCCACCTCAGTTGACTTCTGGTTTTGTTCCAGTGATTGCAAACCGGAGTGTGGGAGGGAAAAATGGATTGTAGCACTCTGGTTCACTGAAGCAGTTCTAAAATATGGAAAATCTGATTATCGTTATGCCATCACCTCTGGGTGCTCTAAAAAAACAGTGTCCAACACCAGGGCTTGAAGAACAGGAGATTAATACATAACTTTTTATATGAAAGAGTAAATATTGTTCTATTAAAATGGTCAACTGACGAAACTGCCAGCCACATCACTGAGGAAAGGCATCTCCTGTCAATTTCATATTTGTCACCTGTAACTACCTTCACACCCACTTTGACTTTTGCCACTAAAAATTTAAGCAATATGTTATAAAGTTTCTCCTCTTCTTTGTGCTTGAAACTATAAATTGTCCCTTCTCTACATGATTCCTGAAGTCCACTCCACACATTCACTTGAAAACGTTCTGTGTGCCACAAATCACTGAATTACTCTTCCCAGAAATACCAGCTCAGAATGGTTTAGACACTGCTGGAGAAGCACCAGCACAGTGTGAGGTTCAGCTGTTTGGGGGGTAGGGGGAACTGGGGAAAAGGTGATACTGGAGAAGGAAGAGGTTTACTATAAACGTCAAGAGAGGCATGCAGGCTGCCTCTACCAGAAATCATTATTCCACGCATTCTCAAAGCAAAAGGCTTGCATTACACACTCATAATATCTATTTCCACAGCAAATAAACTTACCTAACTATAATTTCTACCTTTCACCTGCTACACAGGGAATACAGTGCATGCCATTTGCTATATCTATTTATTTTTCTATTTATTATATTTATCACATTTGTGTGAAATTGCCTTAAAAATTCGGGCTACTCATATTTTAGCAATCAATCAAAGCACAGCTAGTTCAAAACTGATGCCTGATTTTTTTCCCACTTGCCCTTACATTTAAAACAAACCCACAAAGAAGTTTATTTTTGATACAACAAGAACATTAAAATAAACATTTTGATTCATGTACTCATAAAGTACAGAATCTCTCAGGGAAATGCTGGTTTAGTCAATGAACTCCAAATTACTATTTCTAGTATTACTGTCCTTCATTTTCAGCTTAAAAATACTAACGTCCCGGGCTTCCCTGGTGGCGCAGTGGTTGAGAGTCCGCCTGCCGATGCAGGGGACACGGGTTTGTGTCCCGGTCCGGGAGGATCCCACATGCCGCGGAGCGGCTGGGCCCGTGAGCCATGGCCGCTGAGCCTGCGCGTCAGAGCCTGTGCTCCGCAACAGGAGAGGCCACAACAGTGAGAGGCCCGCGTACCGCGCAAAAAAACAAACAAACAAACAAAAAATATTAATGTCCCTAGTGACATTATTTACAGAATAAAAAAAAATTGTTCAGAGAATTTATAATATTCCCAATCAGCAGTGTGTAATACATGTTAGATAAGAGTCATACTACTAAAAAGAATATTCAATTGCCTACCAACCCTGAAAACATTCTAAGGAGTTTCTTTTATATTCTATAGAGCAAAACATCCAGAGTTCCGTGTACAGTGACACGTTTTAGCCTCAGTTACATTTGGAAGTCTAAGGGAACACAGAAGTGAACGTTTAAAAATATATTCCTAGGGCTTCCCTGGTGGCGCAATGGGTAAGAGTCTGCCTGCTGATGCAGGGGACACGGGTTCGTGCCCCGGTCCGGGAAGATCCCACATACCCCAGAGCGGCTGGGCCCGTGAGCCATGGCCGCTGAGCCTGCGCGTCCGGAGCTTGTGCTCCGCAACGGGAGAGGCCACAACAGTGAGAGGCCCGCGTACCGCAAAAAAAAAAAAAATATATATATATATATATATATATATTCCTACTAAAAGAAACATAAGTCAGAAACATAAATCAAAAATTTATGTCTTGTTACAGTGTACCAAGAATAGTACATTATTATGAGTTATGATCATTTATCGAATGTAAGTTTTGCATAAACACAGTGGCCACTGAACATTATCAGAAAATTGAACATGGATGAAAGAAAAATCCAATTAGAAATATGCTACACCATCACGGAAGCTAATAAACTTTATTTTAGAATTGAATTTAAGACAGTGACAAAATTTACTCGGACACTTAAAACACAGAGTTGCCTCATTGTGATCAGTTAGCATTATGCAGTCTGTCATCATCTATGGAAATCTACACACAACCAAAATTTATAAAGATTCCACCATGATATGCTCCCACATAAAAAGCCAAAAAAATCTGAATTTATTTATGAAATGGTAGTTATAAGACATTTCCTGAGTTAGAAATGTTTCAAGTTTCTAAAAAAGATGTAAAAGTGAGATACAAGTTTACCCCATCATATTTACTACATCCAATTGAAACACACGACTCAAATTCCTAGTCCTAGAAGTTACACACCTTCTCACTGATCCAATAACCTAAAAAGTAAAATTTCATGGATTACATTGCTATATCAAGAAGAATCTCAGGGCTACCAAATGTGAGAAGGAAGTGTAAAGATGTTTCTAAAACAAGTTAGTTTTATTAGATCTACGTTAAAACTACAAGGCGAAAATACAGTTTTAAACATAAACATCTGGCTTCCCATAACCTTGGCCATTCTTGGGAAGTCTATAAGAAGAAGCAATCACTATGATATTTCTATTCCTTACTTCTGGAACCTTGTGGCAATTCAAAATGCCCATTAACAGTCCTGGAGAGGGTCTTAGAGCTTGGAGCTAAAAGGCAGCTAACTAGAAGGGTCACCACCCTCAAGATGTATAAACTGTGGTCCAAGAATATTAAGTGATGAGCCCATAGTTACATAATTGGTTAGACTCCTATGATTATGTTAGGATTCATCACTAATTTAGAGAGCAAATGATAAATAAGTAAACATTTATGCCATTTTACCTTTGGCAGAGGGTTTTACTATGCTTGAATTTGACCGTTTTACTCACTCTGGGTATTTCTTTGGCTGCTACTTACAAACAACTTCAGAGTCTATATACCTACATAACTGAATTTTCTGTTACACAATCCTATGTTTCATTAGACTATATGAGACTACTGCTTCTGACCTGAAACATTAGAGATTTCTTAGAGGTCTTTCCTATATCTAAGAAAACTAAAATCCAGAGACGTTAAGAGTCTTAAACTAAAATTCACCTCAACTACGTTAAGACATTATATATTTTAATTAATATTTATTTTCCAGTCTGGAAATCTAAATAGACTATCACTATCGGTGAACATTCTAGATAGAACTTAAATGTCCCAGAAGTGGAAAACTCTATTATTTGCTCTATTTAGTTTAAGATAGATCATGAAATTTAACGTTGAAATAGCCAAAAAACAAACTTCAGTGAAGAGTCTCTAAGTCAAAAATCCTGGCTATAAAATGAGGATTCAGTTGATGTCACTTCAGTCATCACTGACCCTGCTTCTCACTTAATAGTCAAAGTATAGGAACTGAAGTTACATCTTCCACCCACATCTTACACACCTACACCTCCAATCAAGACTACGTCCTGAAGACGCTGTCCAACACCAAATGCTGGTGGAATGGAGCAACAGGAACTCTCACTGCTGGTGGGAATGCAAACAGTACAGCCACTTTGGAAAACAGTTTGGGAGTTTCTTACAAAACCAAACATAGGCTTATCATAATATCAAGAAATCATGCTCCTAAATATTTGCTCAAATGAGCTGAAATCTTATGTCCACACAAAATCCTACATACTAATATTTATAGCAGCTTTATACATAAGTGCCCAAAATTGGAAGCAACCAAGATGTCCTTCAATAGGTGAGTGGATAAACAAACTGTGCTACATCCATGTCATGGAGTATCATTCGGTAATAAAAAAAAAAAAATCAACTATCAAGCTATGAAAAGACATGGGATAACTTTAAAGGCATACTGTTAAGTAAAAGAAGCCAGTCTGAAAATGTTACATATTATATGATTTCAACTATATGACATTCTGAAGAAAGCAAAAACTATAGAGACTTTAAAAAGATGAGTGGTTGCCAGGGCTTCAAGAGGTGTATGGTGGAGGCAGTGGGGGAGGGAAGCAATGAATAGGTGGGACACGGCATTTTTAGTGCAGTGAAACTATTCTACATGATACCATAATGGTAGATATATGACATTATTATACATTTGTGGAAACTCTGAGAACCGTGTAATACAAAGAGTGAACCCTAATACAGACTATGAACTTTAGTTAATAAAACTGTATCAATACTGGTTCATCACTGTAACAAAAGAACCACCTTTTGCAAGCTTTTAATAATCGACGAAACGGCAAATGGCGGGAGGGAGTATACGGGAGCTCTACTTTCCGAGTCATTTTTCTGCAACCCTAAAACTGCTCTAAAAAATAAAGCTATTAAAACAAAATAAGAACACTGTCTCATGAACTAGCTATTGACACAGAGAAATTTGTGTAAACCTTGTGTAAAACTACAAGGTTTAAATAATATGAAAAGCGAATACACAAATGCAATGATATTTCCCCCAAAACAAACACATGGTAACATTCATCCTAACTGTGAAACAAAAAGCAACATAAATGACCTTAACCCTGAGAAAAATAAAATCTGAAATATTCTTACCTGTCCTGCGACTGCTCTTCGTACATCCTCTCCTTGCCTTCTTTAAAGAGTCTTATTGCTCTTTTTGACTTTTTCATTAGACTATCAATGTAGATTTTAAAATATTCATTCTCACTGAGTTGGGCAAGTTTCTGGTTGTCGTCATATTTACTCAATATAAGTCTCAAATGCTGATATGTGTCAGGTAAAATATCAAGTATATACGGTGGGCTATTCTTCAGCTGAAGCTTGGGATTTTGGCACAGTCTGACCTAAAAGAAACAAAGACAGAAATAAAACACTTTCATATGAACTGCAACACTTTCTTTCACAGAAGAGCTGAGAAAATTATCAAACTATGTACCATTTCTTTGCCTTGCATAATATACATTTTGATTTTAAAATTATCATCAGCAATCTACAAAGAATCTACATTCCCATCTGTTTTCATACAATTAAATACTATTCTCTTCTCTTCTCATTCAGTTTTTCTATGTCCGACCTTAACTTTCAACCCCGAAAGTTTTCATTCTCTCTTCAACATCCCACTGTTCACGGCTTAACAGAACATCTATGTGCTAATTATTATATATCACTAACAGTATCTTTTTTAAACAAAAATGAGGGAATGGGCCTCATCTGCTGGCCCATTTTAACATCTCACATTCAGAGATTATTTTCCCAGCTAAAGCTCTTTGATAGATTTTAATTTACGTTTTGGTGTATTGTTCCCGAACCCTGAGAAGTACTAAAAACAGGTGCTCTTTTAATAACTGAATTATTAAGTAGTAAATGGGTGTCAGGTCAGAACAAGTCTTTTCCACCTCTTCACATTACATCCCAGGCCTAGAAACACGTTACATAACGGTTCATTCCATCAGGTGCCACCCAACGACTGGGGCGTTCAGGGCTGCCTGCATAACCATACCTTCTGCTAGCACGAAAAGGTAGTAATTCTACTACTACGTTCACTTCTTTCTACACGTTCATGTGATTTAGTCATAAGTAATTTTACCCATCTCTCATTCTTACCCCTCCAATCACAGCATAAAGAACCATCCAATTAAACGACTGTTTAAATAAACTCATTGGGAATTGCACAAGTGTGTACACAGTGTAAAGGCACACACTCTTACAAAAGGCAAAATGTACACATCAAAGCAGAGTTACTGAGAAGCTCATGAAGCAGAAGCTTGAGGGTCCCTCAGACACTTGGCCCTCTTCTAAAGGTCTCGTCATACATTTTTTTTGTAAAGTTTTCAAGAGCAAGATATTTTACACACAATTAGTTAAGATTTCTGTATTTTTCCCAGTGCAACATCCCTTCTGTCAAACTTAACCTTCTGCTGGGTGGCACTGAAGGAGCTGGGGGCATTTCTGGAGTCTGGCTAATGGGAATTTGAGTTGAAATACACTTAGTTTGGCTTTAGTGGAAGGTACATGTAAGGAACGCAGTCACTTCTGGAACTAGTTAAATCACTGTCAGCAATTGTGATACAAGAATGGCTTCGGGAATATTTCAAGTGCTCATGGTGCTGACCAGCCCAGCACAGGAGCAGGAAGGTCACGTTTAAATTTCGTAATTTGAATGTGTCCAATGCTACCCAGAATTGGAGGCATACGTGGGCAATGGAAGAGAATCAAAGCATAAAGTGTACAGAGGGCTTCCCTGGTGGCGCAGTGGTTAAGAATCTGCCTGCCAATGCAGGGGACACAGTTTCGAGCCCTGGTGCAGGAAGATCCCACATGCCGCGGAGCAACTAAGCCCGTGCGTCACAACTACTGAGCCTGCGCTCTAGAGCCCGAGAACCACAACTACTGAAGCCCGCGCGCCTAGAGCCCGTGCTCCGCAACAGAGTAGCCTCCACTCACGGCAACTAGAGAAAGCCCACGTGCAGCAACGAAGACCCAATGAAGCCAAAAATAAATAAATAAATAAAATAAATTTTAAAAAATAATAAGTGTACAGAGTCTAGATTATTTCTCTGATGTTTGTGGACTTAACCATTTCTTTTAATGGTCTTTCTTTTCATACCCAATTTTGTATTTGTACTTTTTTCTTTAAAAGGACCACTCTAAATTTCAGGTTCCACAAAAACATGGATACACTTTTGGGTACTCAAAAAAGTGCCCCGGCCAAATGAAAAAGAGTTGAACATTAATAATTTCAAGAACCACAAACACAATAAGTCAAGGAAATGACAAATGAAAAAGCACTCTTAAACTTACTTTCTCACTTGCTTCCTTTGAGAAATGACCATATCTTTTGTGGGGGAAAAAAGTCTGGCTCAAACTATCAAGCATCAGCCCCTAATTTAAGACAACCATTTCTCACATTAACTAAGGGCGTTCTATCTCCCTCCACTTTGTACACAGCGCCTAAAGCAGAACTGTCTAGCATACAGTACAGAACTAATAAATGGATGTATAGATGATTGGTTGATTGATTCTGAAATTCTTTATATGTATTTTTACACACAGATGTTATTATATTACTTCCTTATTTTCATGATTGAACTATATAATATTTTCTCCCCTAAAGACAGATGAAGTCCCAAATATATCAATGATTTAACAAATCTTGCTTGAAAAAGGATGGTTTTTCAGTTCTTAAAACTGAAAGATAATATCACGAGTACACACAAATTTCAAAAATATCACCACCAACATCCTACAGCAGGCAGTTTAATTTCAGCAACATAAAACTTGGTACAACATGTCACAGACTGATAAATTATTAACTTGTAGTTAGGGGGGCTAGGCAACTTTAAATTCATTTCCTCCAACGGGTGAATTTTTTAACTGCTAAATAAAAAAATTTCAGACATTCCAAATCACCATTCCTTAATAGATTCTTTTAAACGTTACAAATTTTTAATTTACTATTTGCTATGTGGCCTTTTTCTCATTTGTTTTATTTAAATTATAATTGTGAGTATTGATTTATTCAGTAAAATTGTTTGAATAACTACTATATACCAGGTACTGAGCTTAGTGCCAGGAAATTATAGATGACTAGAGCATACTTCATGCCTCAAGGACTCTGGCAGAAGAGACCTAGTTCTCTATAATTAACTTAGGAGCAATGTAATTCTTGCTCTAAGGGATCTTAGTGAAGATCCTGTCCAATCCATTCATTTTTCAGATAAAGAAACTAAGAACTACAAAGATTAAGGCGACTATTGAAAAATCATTAATCCAACACAAGAGTCTGCATCTTATGAATCTCAGCCTGATCTTCTTTCTAACTATATCACAATTTAATTAGAATTAAGCATATAACTAATGATCCCTGGCTAAACTCATTTACATTTTTATTTTACTCCATTTGCAAATTTACAGGAACTTGAGGACCCATTTGTTAATTCTACAAACGTTTATATGTCAGGCATTGTTTCGGGCCCTATGGAGTACAGCAATGAATAAATCACACACCTGTCCTCAAGGAGTGTTCTAGTGAAAAAGACTGGTGGCTTAGAAAAGAATGACAGGAGAATCAGAGTGCTATAATGGAGGAGACTACAAAGCGCTAGAGGAGGAATGAAGCAGACGCATCTACGTGGCAGGGCCATGAAAGGCATACCTAAATTTGCAAAAGGAATATTCCAGGCAGGGATGTGCAGAGGCTTGAGAGGCCCCAGAGAGTAGGGTGTGTGAAGAGCAGTCAGTGCAGTCATTCTAAAAGGTGGGGGCATAGGAGCCCCTGGGTGAGTGGAATGAGGAGATCTTCAATAGGCTAGAGTCAATGCATCAAGGCCTTTGTAGGCCACACAGTTTTCTAAATCTGCACTTGGGCAAGTGCAACATAAAATGCTGAACTACTATTGCATGCCGCTGACTGTGCAGTTCATCAGTTGGATTAGTATTAAACTGTGATTTATGTCAACTCTTGCCGAAAATTGCCGAAAATGAATAACCCTATGCCAGGACTATGACTTCCTAGCAGGTCTAATTCAATTCAATTCAATAAATATTTATTGAGTGCCTGCTATGTGCAAGGAACTGCAAAACCAGGGCGAGAAAAATCACTTTTCTAAAACCAGTATTTTAAGGAGAAAAATCAAGCTCACCATTTAAGGTTCAAGTTCAGATTCGAATGAGTCAGACTTCTAGAAATAACGAAGTCACTCCCTAGAATGAAAGCGGGTCCCAACACAGGAGAGCTTTCACAAAGAACACATCTACAGTCACATTATACACTGATGGACTTTTTAGGCCACCAACTGGTACATTAAAGGATTGGTTCATTACTCTTTGCTTTTGAACTAAAATGTAAAACATTTAATATTGGAATAGGGCTAAAAATTCCATTATAGTCATTGGCTCAAAGGATTTTAGAGTTAAAGAGGACCTTGGAGGTCACCAAGACCAACTCCTTACTTGTTACACAACAATACTTAAACACAGAAATGGAACCTAGTTAAGTTTACTGCTCAGAACCCTGCTGTCTGGACTTAACAAGTCAGGCACTCTCTCCATAACAGTGGACAACTGCCTGATGTATTTCTTGAAAATGTATTTAAAGATTTTTAGGGCTTCCCTGGTGGCGCAGTGGTTGGGAGTCCGCCTGCTGATGCAGGGTACGCGGGTTCATGCCCCGGTCTGGGAGGATCCCACATGCCGCGGAGCGGCTGGGCCCGTGAGCCATGGCCGCTGAGCCTGCGAGTCCGGAGCCTATGCTCCGCAATGGGAGAGGCCACAACGGTGGGAGGCCCGCGTACCGCAAAAAAAAAAAAAAAAAAAAAAGATTTTTAAGTAGACCTCTCTGTATATGTCTATATATGCATCATCTCACATACATAAAAAAAATATATTTTATATTTAATATGGCACTACATGTGTATTTCAGTAAATACATGAATATGTATTCACATACATAAAATATATATTCAACCATATCAAAGCAAAGGCACAAATATAAACACAGGATTTACTAGGGCTACAAGAATCTTCAAAGCCATTAATTATTCTGGAACACTCTTGCATTTAAACAGTTTCCTGACTGTGCTTTAATTAAAATTTCCAGCCAAAAGGTAACAAAGAAGTATTAGGTCAGCTAACATATTTTCTGCATACAAGGTTCAAACCAGGCCCTGAAACCTATGAAAGAAATTCTACTGAAGCAAATGGAAACTTCAACAGTAAGGAATTGTGCGCATACCATAGAAGACTTTCATTATAAAACACACCTCACCTCATGGAACATTCAGTTATATTAAATCATGTATTGTACCTGCGAAATGAAATATCCCATTTTTTAAAGATAGTATGGGAAGCCTGAAAGAATCCCTTGTTTGTGCTCCTCAGGTAACTGCTGTAAGAGATTCCTTATTGCAGTTACTTAAAAATATGTCATTATGACAAAAAGGATCTGTGAGTTCTTTGGGTTCTTTACAGTTTAGTTCAGCAAATCACACCACTAAGTATATAAAAGCATAAAAACTTATACAGCATAAAATTTTAAAAATATAAAAATAAAACAGAACTCTTTCTACATAGAATATTAATCGGGCAAAACAAGAAGCTTAGCATATAACTGGTTATGAGTCTAGAAATTAATCATAGCAGGATTTGGGGGAAACTACCAATTCTTTTATGGTTTTCAAAGAAGGTTTCTTTAGAAAGACACCTTTAACCTTTATAACCTTTTATAACCTTTATAACCTCTTTATAACCTTTTTATTGTTATAAGAAGCACCATTAAATAACTGACTAGTTGTAATTAAGACGTCAATTGTGTATTCATTTGTTCACATATCTATCTTACTGGTCTATCTCCATCACCTAATGTAGGATCTTGCATATAGTAGATGAGCAATAAATATTTGATGGAGGAAAGGAGGAAAGACACAAGTTAAGGAGGAACCTCTCAGAAGTAAAGTAATATTACAAACAGGATGTCCATACCTATATTGAATAAACCTGTCTACAAATGAGTACAAAGCTTGGGAAAGAACTTGATCATTTCAAATATAGGGGGTAAAGATCCTTTTGATTTACTTCTCTTGGAAAGAGGAAGATTCAAGCAGTGTGCTTGAATCTTCATACTATAAACATAGGCATCAGAACCAAACAAACCTGGGATCTAGCCCTGCCAGTTACTAGCTTTACAACCGTGGGCCAGTTTCTTCTTCTGGAAACCACGAAAACTTCTAAAGATGTTACAAATTCTCAGAAGAGGAAATGTAAAGTGCTCTGCACAATACCTGACACATACTGGGCACTGGCAACTTTTTAGGATTTCTTCGCCTTCCATATTATACCACAACATGGCAAAATCCCTGCAGGTTTTGCAAAGATGTGAGAATTAGACCAAGGGCACTGGCCGCCTTGTTGGAGATCATTAAGAGCTCTTTTATTTAGTTCCTAAAGTTTGTTATACTACCTGAAATCCTTAAAAAGTCTCCTGTTTTGTACAGAATAGGAGCAGATAAGGCTAATAAGCCCAGGTCTCTACTGATTTGGAATCAGTACATAGGTACTCAGCTGATCTGGAATCATTTGAAAGGTAGAATACTTAAGAACTATTTTTTGTAATTACTATTAGAAAACAGTGTGAGCTTAACAATTATTTAAATGTTAATATGTTAAAAAGCTAAAGATTTAGTCGGATATTTTCAAAATGCTTCTTTAATTACTAGGAGAAAATCAGCACTTACAAATACATTTAAAAATATCTTAAATATATGCCCAAGCAGAGTAGATAAAAACAGCATTGTGGCATCATCTAAGTCACAGCATGTTTTTAAGGTGATCTTAATATAAAGGCTCAGGACTGATTTCCATTTCAATTTTTTACTTATTTATGCACTTAACTGCTATAAAACTAGTTTAAATATATATTGTTTATTCTATAATATACAATTTTAAAACATGATTTAGACATTACAAATGTTACAAGTTAAATCACTTCTTGACAACCCAACATTAAATTTAAAAATTCCCCAAAACTTCTCTGTATATTTCCTTACTTCCCTCTTATCTAAGTGGAAGTTTCAGTTATCTACCAAGGATTACCCTTCTACTTGTTCTTAGCCTCTCCTTCTCACATTGTAATCCAGGATGCCACTTCATCAATTATTTCTTCTTCCCTTACATCTTAAATCACTCCCTATCTACATTCCTTCCCCTAAATCCGTGAACTTCTCCAATAGCACCTACAAAGTTATGCTCTGCTCAAACCCTCAAGCTATCTATCAGAACTTTCTTTCTTTACACTAGTTGTCCCAGTTCTAGAACAATTTTTAAATAATCCACATACTCGTCTTCATCTAGCTGTCACATAAGCAAAACTACACTGAAAGATCAACAATGGACTCGACTCAGGACATTCAATGACTTCTTGAACTTTCATTCAGCTTGGTTTTCTCCATTTGAACTTGGTTTTCTCAGACTTTGAAACTAGATCCTCATTAAAGCTATCTCTACTCAGGAAATCAGTATGCTCTCATTCTTTTCCTATCTGTCTCATCACTGTTCTTTGCGGGATTCCCTTTCCTTCACTGCCATCTAATTATAGATACACACCCGATACAGCCGAGAATTCCAATCTCTAACTTTTTCTCCACCTCTCACCTTCTATTCTGCCCTCCAACTCTCTTGTTGTTCTATAGCTTGAAATGCTGCTTCTATGGCATATCTACCAAACATATGTCTCTAGTTTCAACTTCTCTCTTTAACTGTACATTCAATTTTCTGACTTCAAAATGGATTTCACTCTGGCAAGTCAAACTCGACATGGCCAAAAAACAAACTTATCATGCACCAGCCCCCAAGCTTCCTCTTTTTCTTCCTATGTACCTTACCTCATTAAGGGCATCACTGCCTTTATAGTCAACTAAGCTGAAAACCTCAAGAATCACTTTCACTTCAACTTCTTGTTCATCCTCTATCTCTGAAGGGTCACCAGGACCTTAGATTTTACTCCAAAATGCCTCCCACGTTTGAACCAACACTTGCTTAATCTACTGTCAATTCTCTAGCTCAGCCCTTCATTATTTCTTGCCCAGTCTGTTTTAATTCCTCTTATCATTATTCCTACTTTTAAGGGTTTCTTTTTGTCTCTTAATTCATCCTTTCTAGAGTCAAGACAGTAATTTATCACAGCATAGCCTTGACTTTCTCTCACTCTGCTCAAACATCTCAGTGTTTCTCGGCCTACCAAATAAAGTCCAAATTCCTTGAAAAAACAGTCAAAGCCTCTTCATCTTTCTCCAACCTTCTTTCACTCAGCAATCTCCCTTTACTCATCATTCCTTCTGTCTGATGTGTCCTCACTTCACTGGACTCCAAAGCATCCTCTAAAAAATAGCTGGATAATACCTCCACTATGCTGCATTCTACACCAACTTTTCACCCCAGCAAGCAACACTCACATCTACCAGACGCTGTGTTACAGCACTTTATTTACACCGTATTACAGCACTTAACTACACCCTACAGGATAACATGGTTATCTATGATTCTCTATCTTTCCAGACTTAGGACATGATAAATGAATGATGAAATAAATAGACAGCATAGAAAGCAACTCTGAAAGAAAGTAAGAAGTTGATTCAAAATCTGAATGGTTAAAATTCTATAGGATTTAAAAGATAATAACTGATTAAGGCTTCTGCTAAATGTGTGCTCCACATCACACAGATAAAAAGCCAGGGAACTCTTAGGAGGATTCCTTTAAATCTTTTACTTTATCCAAAAGCTTTACCTAGAAGTGATAAGAGGCAAACTTTGGGATCACTCCATTTATCTAAGCACAAATCAGAATCTAACTCAGTAGTAAACAAAATAAGCCAGACACGTAATGTGTTACCATATCAAAGTCTACTAGGGCCCATGATTCTGCTAATATAGAACAACCTAACTAAGGAAAGAGAAATACGTGAAGAATAATTCAAATAAATGATATTCCCTGTTCCAAGGGCCCAAGGACAGTGATATTCTCAAACCGAACAAACATAAACAATAGGCATCCTAAACCTAAATGTTATTCCACATGCAATATTTTTCAGAGGTGTGAGTAATTCAACTCAGAAGAGAATACTTACTCTTATTTTTTAATAGCTGCATATAATTTAAGCATTTTTGATTGACAAACTTTAAAATATATTATGGTTGAAGCGAAATTATAAAGATAGAGAAAAAATTATATTCCAAGCTTGGCAAGTGTACTAAATGTACTGAGGGTTAAAAGCAGGAAAAGGCTGTTTGGTATCATCACTTTTTAAATGCTTTTAAAACTCTTTCGGTAACGTAATTTCAAATGAATGACAAGGACAGCAAGACAAAAACGTAGGCAGGTACTCAACTTGCTTTGCTCTTTAGCATCAATTAATTACTCTTTAGTTTCCTGAACATCCATGTATGCTCAGTACATTTAGTATCTATTAGATGGAAAACTGTTTCTTCCACTTTCCATCACCTGGCTAAGATGCTTGTGAAAACCATGCACAGGAACCTCACATTAATAAATCATCATTCCTACCATACTGATTAGCAATCATTTCCTTACCCTCACCACAGCATTTCCAACAAGAGTACAATAATGCTATTCCTAAAGGCAGTGGCCAGCAGAATCCAGACAGACAACAGTCTGAGCAGTGGCCAGAAAAACAAGACAGATGTTCTCGACTGCTCCCACTGTACTTTGTATAGGTCTGTATTACAGCCCCTTCCATACTACATGGCAATTATCCACTTACATGCCTGGCTCTGATGCTGGTCTCTGAGCTCCATGACAGGTCAAGGGCAGAGTTATATCTTGTATAGCTTTGCATCCCCAGGTAATAAGCACTTCATAGAAACACAGTAGGTCCTCAAGAAATGTTTAAGTGTTTAAGAACCTCCATCTCTGTAAGAGCTTTGGAACAGACTCCACATTTCAGGTGTATTTGAACCTTGCTGTGTATTTATGAGTAACAGTTCTGTCACTATATCAAACAGGCATCTACTGACCTGAAGAGTTTGGGGTCAGCTATTGACTTACACTGACATGTAGAACTAAAACCAGAAAATATGTCTAAATGAGATGCTTTGGGATATGATACTATTCTTTTTCTCAATAAATGCACTCTAGTAAGTCTGTGCCACTGATGTTTTCTTACAAAACACTTTACATCTTACAAGGAACACAGCTGAGCAATTATTCCCTCCCACTCTCAGTGACCTTGTATAGAAAGCCTGCCCTCTGAAAACATAACAATTAGTTGGAACTGGAATTTCAGTTGACTGTTTTAAATTCTAGAGGCCAGGGAATGGTGTAACTACACATTTCTCTACAGTCTAAGACTGTTTCACTGCCCTGTGAGATGTTATTTTGCTTTACAAGTGGCTGAGACGACATACTGTACTTGGAGTTTGTTTACAATTTTACACTTCTAAGATTTGACCTTGTTGCAGAGGCTTCATAAAGAAAAAATGCCAAATGCTTAACCTTGCCTTTTACATAACTACCAGTTAGATTTGAAAGTTACTATTTTCCGTTATTCAGAAGCTAAACTCCCACTATTGCAGTTATTTTACAAAACAGGTAATGTGTCAAGGGATTCACTTTTCGACTAATAATAAAGTTCCTGATGTAATCACCAGGACAGTGTTGATATCATGAACCACTTCCTTCACCACTGACAAGGAAGGAAAGACAAACACATGTGGGTGATCCTTCTGCATTACACAATTAAATAAAATAGACTTTCCAAATAGTAATTATCAATGCTTTTTTATTACTGTGAGATAGAGTAGCGATAAACATACTGAACTCTTTTAAAATGATTTATATGGTTTCCCTCCACAAAGCCCACGAATGCATTCATAAATGAACACAACAATTTTCAGCCTTGACAAATAATGAAGACAAATAGGGAAAGCCACACAGTGCACCTCTGGCCAACACCGATACCCGCATTCCACTAAGTAGAGACTTTAGGTAGTAGATTTCCCCGTGAGTCAAGTTTCTCAGTTGGAGAGGCTAAACACAAACCCACAAAAGGGTTAACAAAACAAACAATGGCAGAAGCTTAACTATCAAACAACCATCTTTTTTACCATAACCCATGGTGAAATAATTAAAAGAGGAGAAAACTTAGGTTAACAATCGGTTACAGACCAAAATTACACACACATTTTTTAATGTTTCAAAAATAATGACTCTATATTACCTACAGTTTACCACTTCTTATATAAATCTTTTTCATTTGATGTTCTAACATCTACTCACAATTGTACAAATTCTGACAACTCAAAGGGGTGGGGAGAGAGGAGCAGCTCCCTGGTAGAATCTGACCCATTTTTGCCCACTCGTATAACAGATAAGTTAAAGAAAAACCTTGAATCTCCTTCTCTTATGCCCAACTAATGGTTCAGGCATGAGAGTGACCTTAAATTGCTTACTCCTTAGAAAAGCAAAGACAGCTAGTATTGTGCCTGTGAAATATATACAATTTTTCCAACTGCATGCCCCTCATTCTTAAGTATCTAATGTTAAAATCAAAACCTGACCTCAAGCAGCAAGTTGCAATGTTCTGACACTATGACAT
This sequence comes from Lagenorhynchus albirostris, assembly GCF_949774975.1. NCBI lineage: Eukaryota > Metazoa > Chordata > Mammalia > Artiodactyla > Delphinidae > Lagenorhynchus > Lagenorhynchus albirostris. Next base: position 92,866,605 of record NC_083099.1, on the reverse strand, counting down.
CATTCTGTCTGGAGCACTTTAATATCACAATTTGAATAAATTGGCAGAAGCTTAAATAGGTCACACTGAATCCTAAAACTAAGGATATTTATCTAACAAAAATATTCTGGCTCTGCCTTTAGCATCACCAGCCATATAATGCCAGGTCTATTGTTCATCTACCCATCTGTGCTTCTCATAAGGAGAAATGAAAATAAAGTAAATCTTATCCCCTTCCTGTATTGCTAATACCACTGACAGTGGCTTTTTGCGGCAAATATTTGAACACTGTTACGAACCAAAGTAAAGTTGACTGCTACCATATGACTTTGTGAAGGCTTTAGCACACACCTACAAAGAAATATTTTTTTTAAACCTCCATTTCTGCAGTTATAAAGACATCAAGAGCCCTGCATCAACTAACTTTATAATTAGCCCCAAATATGTATGAAATAAAACCATAAGGCGCTACAAACATTTACCAATATATAGGGTACAGTACTATTGCTTCAAGAGCAAAACTATTAATTTTGCACAGCAGCAAGCTACATCTTAATTATATTTATTTCATAATCCTACTTGGTAAAATAGGACACACCTACAGTTTTCTCCATAGACCCTTGTGAAGTATTCAGGTTGCCTAGACTTCTCTGGGCACTGACAGCCAGCATTATTTCTTCTTGTAACATTGTAGTTCATCTGAAAGCAACATGCAGAAACCACAGAAGTTTCTGATACTCTCAGTCCCACCACCTACATCATAAATTTTCCTTTCACAATAAACAATGTGCAATCAAAAAGGTTTCCTGTTTCAAAATGGAATAGATGAAAGAAACTGTAACTCTATCATTAACAACAGCAAAAAAGTTCCTCAATGAAGATGAATTCTCAAAGATGAAAATGGAAACTCTCAAACACTGCTTCCTCACTTAAGGACTAATCTGGTTTTTTCCCCAGTTATCATTCTCAGCGGAGTGTATACACTCTTTTGTTATCTAACAGCAAGACAACCTTACATAAAATGTAACAAACACATCCAAACTATTCTATGCCATGCACCAACAAAGAGCAGCCAACAGTAAAAACTTTGCATGTCTGAGTCATGTAGAGGAACTTTGAACCTTGAAGAGCAGGACAAAAGGTAAAAAAACAAATCTTAGCTCTGAACCCAACTTTTCTAAACACCCAGAGCAGATATAAGAAAGATGGTCAATCCAAAGCAAAAGATTGTTGCTACAACAATAATTATTATTAAGTAACAGTACAAATAAAACTGGAGAAACCAGCCACATCCAGGGTCAACCCTGCTGTGTACAGACACGGTCAGACAAAACTTACCACTTTGTCCATGAGTTTCCAAGTTTTCTCCACAGTCCTGCGATCTGCTGCTGCTTGCTTAGGGGGTCCAACTGCATCTTGAATAGCATCAATAATACCCAAAATTCGTCCTTTTCGGGGGTTTCCTCCTCGACCACCAGGGTTTCTGCCATTCATAGAATTTGCCATCTGGAATATTAGTTCTCTGAAAGGGAAATTTAAAAAAAAAAAAAAAAAAGTTAGTTGGTCATGAAAATATTTACCCAACAGAAAACAGGTTAACTTGTACACACTACATACTCCTCCATCAGTGAGAACAAAATCCAGGGCCCCAGATTCAACTTTTCAATAGCGTGTGAATTTACACCCTCAATCTTTACACACAGCAAACAGGTTAAGTAGCAATGACCTTAGATTTGTTTTTGGAACACTAAGAGTTAAAGATGCAAGTAATGAAGGCTTGATTAATACCAAACTCATAACAATAAAAACTTATATAGATTTCCTCCAACTAGATAAGAACACACTGTTCTGTTTTTCCCCTCCCTGCCTTAATCCCAATTCAAAAGACTAGAACTGAAGCCCCCAGAAAATATTTTGGGAGCCTCCCTCAAAAACCGCACTTTCACTCTGTTAGAATTCGTCAAGTTATATAAACGTAAAGATACTTCTACAGGAGCTTAAAGGGCACGTCTGCTGTCAACAAAGGCTTAGGACTTGGATTTTACCCGCTAAAACCACCAACTACGGACTCATGAACATGGACACACGAACACACAGTTCTTCAGCCAACGCGGTTGAGGAGTTGCGCCCAAGTTAAGAGCCATATAAACCAACACACAAATAACCCATTTTAAAAGAGAGTGAGAAACTGACAAGAGCGGGCACAGAAAGGAGGAGAGAGTTCACTTCTTTCGCTCCTCGCCTCTGGTCTCATCCAACTGGGGTGGGGGTAAGGGGTCCAAAGCTTTGTTTCGGGACATCTGTGCCTCCTCCCGGCTCAGGCCCCTCCCCTGCCACTCTCGGATCACAGCTGGGGGAGGAAGGTGGACAGAGAAAGGACAAAGTATCGCCTCGTGCCTACAGCGCCCACAGCCCGGTCCGTCTCGGGCGCTCTGCGCTCGGCTCCCCGGGTTGCCTGCAATCCCAGCCGCCCGTCTCCCTTTACTCCCTCTTCCTCCCTCCCTGGCCCTGCCCAGGTCCGGTCTTTAAATACCCCTCTTCAAACTGTGACGGCGGCGGCGACAGCAGCTGGAAGCCGGGGCTGTCCCCTCTTGCTCTGTGGCCCGCGCCTGGCTGCCCCTGGGCCCCCAAGGCGGAAAGCAGCGTCGAGCCTCCCCCGCGCCCCCTTCCCTCCAGGCCTCTCGGCGCAGTAGCTGCCCAGAGACACGCGTGTGCGCGGGTCTGACTCTACGCGCACGAGCCCAGGGTGCGTGGGCAGCCCGGGCAGGGAGTGTGTAATTGCCGTGAAAACCCCGCTCCAGAGGAAGGAGTGACCCAGAGCACCGGCCATCGAGACAGGGAAACGCAACAATTACCGTCAAGACCAGTCCACGCCCGCTTTCCCCTCCCGCCCGACTCTCGGGGAGGCCGCGGGACGCTGCAGCAGCACTAGCCGGAGGGAAGAGACCACTCGCTGGCCACCCCACCCCTGTAGGATACACACAGAGAGAGACAGGGGCGGGGCGGGGCCGGGGGCGGGGCCGCACGCGACGGGACCAATCCCGAGCACCCGTGCCCTGCCCGACAGCGGGCGGTGCCAATGGGCGAGAGGCGCCCGTCCTCCTCGCACTACCACCCGGTCCACGTCTCCCACAGTACACAATGGCCCCAGAGGAAGGCCGGTTCGCCGCACGTCCCAGATGGAAAGGGATTCGGAGGGAAATGGCGGGACTGGACTCACCCGAGAACGAAAGTGGAAAAGGGAAAGGAAATGAAAGAAAGGATGCAAGGCACTAGGGAATTGACCAATAAGGAGTGGGCGGGTGGGCGTGAGCGTTGGGAACCGGAGCCAAAGCGGACTCCGGCTAAAAGGCGGGACTTCCTGCTTTGCTCACTTTCCTAGTCTTTTGTTTCATAGCAACAGAGTAGTGGTTGAGAGGGTGTTGCTTCTTTACTCTGGGCGGATCCGAGGCTGAAGAATTCATCTCCCTAGGGCTGCCAAACTCTTCTACCCAGGACAGCAGCCAAACAGGTCTAAGGCATGGCTTCTTGTTGACTGTCGAAAACAGAGCAGACACTCAGCCTCTAAGATGAAGTATAAGCCTTTCATAGAATAGACTAGACTAGGGTTGACACCTGATTGCCAATCAAAACTTCCTAAATTTCTGAGTGTGTTTCCCTTTTACTGTTAGTTTTAAAGAATTGCTGATCAAACATCAGGTTGATGAAAAAGTAAATAGTTGACACCGCTGGCCAAATTGTCTCTGCTAATCGTGCCAGGGCAGTGAAAGAACCAGACTATGTGGGTTGCTAATGTATACAATGTACCTTTTTATTTAGTGCAAGTTGTGTATAAATGACTGAAAAGGAAACAGCTTTTGTATTTTGTAAGTCACCTTTACTCTTGTGTCTGCCATTCTCTCCCAGCATTTGTAATCTCTCTGTGGCTCCATCCTTATGTCTTTAGAAACGTCCACATCTGGCTAATCTTAAAAGGAAAAAGCTGCTGTGCTGGGATCCTCCTTTCAGCAAGATCATATATTAAACAAATGCCTTCTATTTCTTTCTATTTAACTTCAGCCCCACCACAGGTGCTACTAACAATTGCTCTAGATTGTCATTCTTTGGAATTTTCTTTCCACCTCAGTTGGTAGTGTTGAATACACTTTACACCTTGGGCTTCTCAGGTGTTGTAATAGTTTGTATTCAAAAAATATTTTTTTTAATTCTTTCTCTAATCAGTTAACCCGATAAAATGTTTCTTAATGATTCTAACCACTTTCTACCTAAATAACCATTTTAGTACTGTGGTAATTACTGTCAAGGATCATGAGCTATTATAAACATTCTTTACAGCCCTAAATTCAGGTGGTTAAGATTTTCATTTGATTAAAACAGGCAAAACGTGCTCTTTGCAACTAGTCAGGTGATAAAATGTGGTTCAGGAAGTAATTTTGTTTCTTTGCCATTTTTTCTATGCCAATAATTAAAGAGTAGGTCCTTGTTTTCACATTGCATTTATCTACATAAGTACTGGCCTCTCCATATCTCCCCCACCCATGCCTATCTCTTTTACTCATAGTAACAGTAGCTAAATTTACTAAAGGAAGACTGCAAAAGGAAAAAACTTATTGGTTCACCTTTTAAATAAATCCAAAAAGAATATATGTATAGAAGGTTTTTCAGCATGTAGGAAAAGAGTAGCTTAAGGAAAGATTACAACTAAGTACATTACTCATATTGATATCTAGATAAATGCAGAATAAGTAAAATACATGTTATAGCATGTGGCATTCCTTTGATGTTAGTTTTGCAACTGAAAGAGATGACTTAATGAAAAAATAGCACTGCCTATGGTATCAAGCATATCATATTGAAACAAATTACAAGTTTTGTGGGATATAGTTTTATATATATGTGTGTGTATATATATATACATATATATATTAAACACATACACACACAACACACATACGTATATATATAATACCAAGAATTTACAGCTTCATTCTCCACTAGCTATTTTATCAAAGCCATCTTGAATCCAAGTCAAGTTCTGGTGTAGTAGAGTTCCCATTTGAACCCTACTAGGATTCAGCATTTGCTTATGTCTGATGAACTGAGGGAGTAGTAGCCCTCCCTGCAAACTATTAACATGAGTTGATGTGTGTGGGAGAATAAATACCTGTTGGGATGAACCTTCATATCCCAGATGCTTCCAATGAAGACACAAGATATAAAACATAATAAAGGACTGCATGCTGAGGGCTATAAATAAAAGCACAAAGAAGTGTTTTCATAGGAGACTTTGTGATACTCAGAGCATAAGTAGTAGTACTTCAAGGTGACAGAGTTGGCTAGAGAAATACTCTCCTCATTTCTGCATAGAACAAGTCAATCTCCAACATGGTGCAGTTTAAGGTGAATGCAGTATCCTTCAGCAGCATGGTGATTTGTAACCTAGAGGGAACTTGGGTACGACACCCTTATAGGAGAGGAGTGTTCTCCTGGAAGATCCTGGCATGAGGGAGAATGGTGAGATTCCTAACAAAGAGCTTTCCAACCACCATAACAGCCAGTAAGTGAATAATATAAACAAACTGATTATAAGTTTATGTGAGACCCCTCCCTTAGGACTCCCAGAACAAACTGGGAGACATTGTGGCAGGGGTACTGAGAGATTCTGTAATGGCAGATATGAACGCTTGTCATCTGAGCATTAATATTAGACCTTAATATATGTAGTCACAGGCTGGTGCCATTTGAGAAAATGCAGATTAGAGTCCTGTCTTTAAACACAGGAAAATTTTTTTGAAAAGAAGACACCTATATATTTATAGGTGCAATAGCAAATTATAGGTGCAAAAGCAAATATTTATACTTTTTTCATTCAGTTCAATTTTTCTTCTTTTCTTTTTTCTACTTTCTCCAAATTCACAGGTGACCCATGTGATATTAGACTCGTTGACTACATAACAAAACCTTCCTGTAACTTATTTGATCTATAAATAGCCACTCAAAAAATATTTGTTGAATGAATGAATTGACTGTTTGAGGATATTGTATAGGAAGTATAATGTTGTCCCTGTTTCTGTGCAATGGAGTGTCCACTTTATTCACAATTTCAAGCAAGATGTTACTTTTCCTACCAGGTAGATTTACAATGCCCCTCTAACTCAAAATCAGAATGACACAATGCAAAACACTAATCTCCCAGGGAGACTGTGGACACAAATTCACAGGTTAGAGATAAATAAGTGGATTATTACCTAGTCATATTGGGATATAACAAGTCATCCCTTATTAAGGGTAATAGATTTCCATCTTTCCTTAACAACACATACCAATAGCTAGCAGTGAGGTATGCTGATCTATGGATTCACCAGATAGAACCAGAATCTAAGTACTAGTTTGGGATCAACTAGAATTCTTGCTTAACAACAAAAGCAACAATAAATAACAATGCCTTAAACAAGATAGAATCTTATTTCTCTCACACGTAGAAAAAGTCTGAAAGTAGAAATTACAGGTAAGAATGGTGGCTCCACAATTTTTTCAAGTCCTTTTTCAAGGACTTTTTTCAAAGAGTTCCTATCTTTCCTCTGTATCATCCCGGCTCCTTTTTTCTCACCCTCAGATCACCTTATGTTCCAAGATAGCTATTGGTGCTGCAGCTATCATCACTTATTTTCAGGTTAAAAGCTAAGAGGAAAGGTAGAAAGGTATTACAAACTTCTCCCTGAATCAATTTCCTTTAAGTAATTTTCATAGAACTCCCACAAATATTTCTCTTAATAGCTCAAGGCCAGGACTCAGTCTCATGGTCAAACTTAGCTGCTAAAATATCTGGAAAGCAATGTGCTTTTTATTATAGGAAGCAATATAACCAGCTAAAAATTTGAGTTTTGTTTCTAAAGAGAAAGAGGTGAATAGATCTTTGGCAAGAAACCAGCCAATACTATCACAAAGGTCTTGTTCAAGAATTAAACTTATGATTAATAAATCAGTCCTTGAAACAAAAACTAGAGATTGCAGGTGGTATGAGATAACAAAAATTTGAAATACCAGATACCAGATAATATATATATGTTTTAATTTATTTATTTATATATGAGATATTTATATACATGAGTTACATATATGTATGTGTGTGTGTGTGTGTGTATATATATATATATATATATATATACACACACACACACACACACACACACACCTATATATATATTCCTTAGAAGAAACCAGCATCTGCTATTTGCTATTACTGGACACAAATATCATTAAAGTTTATTATATGTAAATAAACATAGTAAATTCTCATTATAACATGTGAGTCCAGTAATCCTGAACGATTTCAATATCACAGGGTGCAGAATGAGCAAAATTAAGTAAGCAGCTTCCTTAATACATTTCTATCCTAAAGTTTATATCAGATTAAATAGTTGCATATTTGGAAAAAATAACATCTGCAAAATCACTTCCTTGTGATTTTCTTTCCCAGGCTATTGATTCTCAGATTAATTATTTTCCAGACTGTGATTTATTTGGCAGTTATTCTTTGTAATAAAATGGGTTTATACCAAAGTGTTAAATATAGCTACTTTAAAACTTGGAATGAACCTACTACTTTGTCTCAGTTCTGTATTCTTTTGTACCCCCGTTGCATTCTTTTTATTTCACAGTACATTTTCCATGTTCCCTAACATGCCTTGATTCAGAAATATATTGATAATTTTCTTTTCCCTCAAGAGTTTGTGTGAAGAATGTAAAATGTGATAGAATTTGTCACAATAATTTATCTATAGTCCCTACATATTTTGATTTATGCCACATTAATACAACATTGAATTTTTATTTTTCAGTTAAGCAAAATGTAAATTCAGAATTTCAAGGCTGAAGGGCATCTCATTACTGATCACATCACTCAGTTTGGCAGATCTGGAAACTGAAAATTTATTCAAGGTGATTGGACCCTAAAAAAATATAGACAATAAACTCAAATTCACAGGAGATTAATGTGTAGTATAAAAACCATGTAATTAGATGAGAAATATAACTGCTAATCAGACCAGTATTAATATAGACCAGTTATATATTCATTTTTCTTCTCAAGAAGCCAAATTAAGACCAGAAAGTTCCAAAATGAATGTATAAATCAGAAGCAAATTACCTGCAGGAGTAAGTCTAATAATGTCAATAAAGATCTAATATATTCTAGACCTACAGAAGGTCTTCTCTACTGGTTTCACAGTTTCCCATTCTCAAGGTACAGTAATTATCCTTTTTTATTTTAAATCTCTTGATTGTTTCAGGACACAACATTTATTAGTATCCATTTTTATTTTACCAGCTATGACGTCTAACTGCTCATTCACTCATTTATTCAACAAACCTTTTCTGAGCATCTAATATATGCCAAGCATTATGCTAGACACCAGAGAGTACAAAGATGACCAAGCACCAGTCATTGTTTCCAAAAAGAGAGCAGGCATATAAAAGATCATTATAAACTTAAGTGGTAAAAACAGTAATTTCTTTAGGCAGAAATCATTATGAGAAACTGAGGAAAGGCACTTAACCCAGCTTGGAAAAAGTGATTACAAAGCCAAGACTTATGAAATGAATAGGATTAACAGTTAAACACGAAAGGGTCATTCTAGTCAGAGGTGACCTCATGAGCAGGGGCACAAAAGAAAGAAAACAAATATGTATGTACAGGGAATAAGTGGGTCCATTTTGTGGGAAGCAGAGAAAGGTAAATAAAAGGCAAAAAGTGGCAAGTGATGAGTAAATTAAAATAAGGCCTCAGGTGCCCAAATGAAGAACTTGGATGTGATCCTTTTTTTGATGGGAAGCCATTAAAGTGTTTGAAACCAGGGGAGAGTGTTCTGGATTAGAAAAGTAAGGGAGATGACATTGTAACATATTTCCGAATGATCACCCTGATGGTCAGATTGATAATAGATTGCAGAGGGATGAGACTGAGGCAGGGTGGCCAGTTAGGACGTATGCAATAAGTAATGATGAGGACCTAAAATGAGGCAGTGGTACTGGAGATAAAAAACAAGTGATATATTTGAGAAATATTGAGAAAAGTAGTTCCCATCTTCCCAAATTTCACGGCCCCACTATCAGAGATTCTGCTCTGATTGCGCTAGTATAGCATTGAAACTTCCCAGGTGATCCTAATTAGCAACTGAGGCAGATTAGTTAATTAACCAGATTAGTTATCATTGTAGTAACTGATAAGTACAGAAATATGAAAAGTGCAGAAAATGGAGGAGTCAAGAATGATGGTCAAAATTCTAGCTTTAATGACTTGGTAAAAGGCTCAACAACTAGCATAAAGAATATCAAGGGACAGTCTATTTAGGGAAAAGGAAGATTTAATTTGCGTTTTAAAATTCGAAAATGTAAGGCATTCACTGAGTAAGCAGAAGGATATTTTAGTTAGATAATGGGACATATGTGATCATAGGTTTGGCAACACTGATAAGTGAGAAATACCTGAGAGTTACAAAGTCATAAAGAGAGATTATATGGAATAAGAAGAGTTGAGAGTTGAACCCTGAGGATCAACATTCAGAGAAAAGCAGAGGAAAAAAAAATCACAAAAAAACAGAGGATCACAAAGGAAACTAGTTGAGTGTGGTATGCTGGAAACCAGGGGAGTACAGTATTTCCCTGGAGCAAACAAAAATGCAGGAGAGAGGTCCAATTAAAAAAAAAAAAAAGATTACAAAACATCCTTTGGAGTTAGCAGTTGAGAGATCATTTGGGACCTTGGTGGGAACGACGTCAATTAAAGAATGGACTGACAGGAATGGGAGATGAGGAACTGAAAAGTAGAGATTAGTCTATTAGGAAATCTGTATAAGGATGGAGAAGAGAAATGACAGAAATTTCAGCATGAGTGAATAGGCTGAGAGATAAATTAGAAAGAAAGACATTAAAGGACACATTATCCTATGAGAATGAACAAAAAAAAGACCTCTGAGAACAAAAAAGGTGGAGATAGGGAAATATATAAATAATAATATCTATAAAACTATATACACATAGTTTTATTATGAATACATTTCTAGAGATGATTAGAGGTTGAGGTCGATCATGCTTCATGGCTTCCAACTCTTCTGGATGAAATAGTAGACAAAATTGTCATCTCAAATGGAAGGGAACTTGAGGAGAATGATGATTTTGAGTTGAAGAAAAGGAAATGGACAAGAAAAAGAAAGACTGAGAATCTATTCTGAATACACAGTGGAGGTTGGAGACGATGCATTGGGTAGTGGTGCCAACCTGGCAGGATCTGGAAGTTTCTCTAGCAGGGCACTGGGGTAGTAAGGTTGCCACTTCAAAACACGTTTGTGTTTTGATTGAGCAGGTGCTGCAGAAATACAATGAAAGAAGTCAAGGCTTTTGGTGAAAGAATAGTTCAGATGATCAACTATGGGACTCAAGATGGGTCAGGAAGGAAGCAACAGCACATAGAAAAGAAAAGAAAAGAAAGTTATCTTTTTTTTTTTTTTTTTTGCGGTATGCGGGCTTCCCACTGTTGTGGCTTCTCCCGTTGCGGAGCACAGGCTCCGGATGCGCAGGCTCAGCGGCTATGGCTCCCGGGCCCAGTCGCTCTGCGGCATGTGGGATCTTCCCGGACCGGGGCACGAACCCGTGTCCCCTGCATCGGCAGGCAGACTCTCAACAACTGCGCCACCAGGGAAGCCCAAGAAAGTTATCTTTTTAATATGGTGCATTAACGTGCCTCAGCCTACCAGGAAAGCCATGTCATAATAATCCAATCCCAAAGAAATTATTCCACTTGTCATGCATGTGTTCATGTGCTTGTGTAAAATTTTTACATAGCTATGTATGGCATTTTATATTATTTGATATACTTTTATGTATAGTTAGATGTATCTAATACTACATTTCTTTTATAGAAAATTTTATTTTCCAGTAATCAAAGTGAAACAGGAAATAAGATACTTTCTCACATTAATAAAATATTGATTTTAAATGTCTGAGGTAATATATTTTTCACAAAATAATGAAACATTAAAACACAAAACTATTAAATTCACTTTACTATTTGTAAATGTATGGGTTGCCCCAGATTACAAAGGAAATTTTAAAAACCCAGGAGGGTTATTCACTTTTTATCCATTTGTACATTCTAACTGCTACCTAACTTTGTATGTGCCCTTTCACGCTATGTGAAACAGTAATCATCTAAAAAAGAAAATGGCTTCAGAAGATGACATACAGAAACAGAGGACACACCAAGAACAACTTTCTCGACTACTGCATGCCCTACTACATGACATTTAATTCCTTGACCAGTGAGTAAAGGGCGTATATTCATTAGCAGGATTCATTTCCATTAACTGGGTGCTGCATGTTGAAGAATCAGAAGGGGTACTAATCAAGCCCCAGCTTTCTCAAACCATCATCTAAAAACATCAACAGTATTAAGTCCATCATCAAAACTCTTCTTTCCATTAGCTGTCTGCATTTCTCAACAGGCATGTTATCAGACTATATCAGACTACACCACTTGTGAACTAGATTTCCAGTGTTTTCAATCAGAACTGGAACTCGGTATGATGGAAATCATCTGATCACTTTCAATGGTTTCCCATTGAGCACTTCATCCTAACTTCATAGTGTTACCCCCTTCACATTTGCCTGCATCACACATAAACACACACACACACACACACACGCACGCATGCACACGCACACATCTTTAGGTGGCCCAGCTGAATGAGCCTGCTTTACTTAACCAATCTCAAGTTTCTAGGACTCAGCTATCTGTGCTCTTTAATGTCAGTTTACCTCCATTGTACACATTGTATTCAGATTGTGTTCAGTTTTTTTTTTCAGGAAAGCTCCATTTCTCTCTCTCTCTCTCTTTTTCCTTCTCTCTCTCTTCCCCCTTCTATGCCCTAATTGCCTGGTGAAAAGCTATGAGAAATTTTCTCACATAGTAGCGCAATGTGTTATCTTTTTCCAAATAATTACATTTATTTCAGGAAAATAGGATGTCTTCATTGGGTAGTGTTTTATTAAGTGTCAGGATTGGGTAGGGTTGATGATTTTGGTTATATGCCCCTCACCACCACCACATCAGACACCTTCCTAGCAGGAAGTCACTTAGACCACTTACACACACTTTGTTTTCCCTGTTACATCTTGTTTTGGTTTTGCTTGTGATTAGAAGAAAGCGTCTATTTCTGATATTAAAAGGGAAGATCATGAAGGCTGCACATTGCTATTTAATCTTTGTTGTTAATGAAAAACCAGACGTATTTTTAAAATATGGCTTCGTGACCAGCAAGCAAGGACGAGAGGCAGAGACTTCAGCCAGGAGATATGTGCAGCTTATATTTTCTATACTAATGAAAAGGAATATTCACATGAATAATACTTACCTATGAAATATAGATCAAAAGCTCTCTTACCAGTTGCAGATGCATCTAAATAATGAGGAAAAATGAATTCAAAAATAAAAGGCAGAATTTTGGAAGGCATCCTCTGGGAAGTGACTAAGGCAATGAATACAATTGATTTCCTACTTTTCTTCCCCCTGTGCCTGCTCTCCCAACGACCTCTTTCCAATTTTCCATCTTACTCTCACAGGTCGCCAGAAGATTGCTAAGAAGGCAATCGAAATTGTGAACATTGATTTTTTTAAATGTACAAAAAAGGATAAATGATAGGATTGTTTGAATTGAATGTCAACAGCAGAGAGAGAGAGAGAGACAGAGACAGAGAGAGAGAAGATGTAACTACCACCTGCCAAAATTAGTGTATTTCCTAAAGAAGCATTAGAAAAATATGTTTATAAAAATTCTTAGGGAAAATAACCATTTCATTTCTTCTCAATGGCTTAATACTGACCGTCTTTTTTGCAGTTACAAAAAAAGAGAGAGAAAGAGGAATGAAGAAAAGCAAAGCTGTAAGTTTATTTTCTTTTTCTCATGTTCTTCCTTACTTGGTTTTTAAAGCATTAAACAATTCTACTGTTACATCAGTGTATGTAAAAAATAGCTAGAGAGTCTTTGCTCTGGGTCAGGTGCAAGGTTATTCTTGCATGAAATGAGCTATTCCTTGGCAGATTTAAAAATAACAAGTTGAGATGGCTCATTTGGCTTTCAAGCAAGCTTCTTATCTAAATTCTGATGTAGATAGCTTATCCTGTGCCTCTTAGCCATAATGCACCTGATGGAAACATTTTCTCCTACCTATGGATATTAACAGAGAATTATCACATATATTTTTAGTCTAATGTAGGAAATCAATGTTATTGTGGAATTCAGATTACAATATGCACAATTAAGCCATTTTATTGGTAGAAAATGAACAGGACTATATTATGTATCTGGAGTTTCCCTCATACACACTATAAATTGGCTGCTACTAGTTTGATCAACAAGTACTTTATATAAATATATGACTACAGTGCCTACTACAAAAGTAAGAAAAAATGGGTGTTTAACTTGGGTAAGAAAGGGAAGGGAATGCCTTGCAGAGAAAGTAAGCTAGATCTTCCTTTGAAGGTCATGTTATGGAAGGAAGAACATACAAGTTGGGAGGTAAAGATTAAAGGGTGGGAAATGGAGCATACACAGGAAGCATAGCAATAATCAGATTTCTGTGTCCAAGGGAAAGAAAAGTATCAGCCCCTATGCCAGAAAGTTCACATCAAAAATGACAAAATTCAACAGATATCAAAAACTAAATTATGGAAGTTTTAAATGATATAATTGGGAGTTTGTACTAATTCTGCAGTCAAAGGTAATTTGAAAGGTTACTGAAGAGGGTAAAGAGAAAACAAAATCAGTATCTGACATTATTGTGAAATGAGGAGACTAGTAGCAAGGCTCTTGTTAGGAGGCTGTTGACCTGGTTTGAATGTGTCCAGTTTAGAATCTGGTATGGTGTGGTAGCTCTAGCAAAAGGAAGAAATTAGGAGGAAGAAGGTTAGACATAATTTAAAGAAGAAGAAGGATCATGACCTTTGACTCTAATTGAATATGATTTTAAAGGGAAGTTAAAATAACATATCTGCCCATACATGTATTTGATAAAAATAGAGAAGTCAGGAAAGGGAACGGACTTGGGATTAGAATGAGTCCATTTTTATACATCTAGGCTTGAGGCTATGGTAGGTGATAAAAGAGGTCTTTTTCATACATGCACCCCTATGTTCATAGCATCACTATTCACGATAGCCAAGTCATGGAAACAACCTAAATGTCTACCAACAGATGAATGAATAAAGAAGATGTGGTACATATATACAATGGAATACTACTCAGCCATAAAAAAGAATGAAATAATGCCATTTGAAGCAACATGAATGCAACTAGAGATTATCATACTAAGTAAAATAAGTCAGAAAGAGGAATACAAATACAATATGATATCACTTATATGTGGAATCTAAAATATGGCACAAATGAACCTATCCACAAAACATAAACAGACTCACAGACATAGAGAACAGACTTGTGGTTGCCAAGGGGGAGGGGGGTGGGGGAGGGAAGGACTGGGAATGTGGAATTAGCAGATGTAAACTATTATATATAGGATGAATAAACAATAAGGTCCTACTCTATAGCACAGGAAACTATATTCAGTATCCTGTGATAAACCATAATGGATAAGAATATTAAAAAAAGAATGTCTATATGTGTATAGCTGAGTCACTTTGCTGTACAACAGAGATTGACACATTGTAAATCAACTATATTTCAATTTAAAAATTAAAAAAATTTTTTTTAATTTAAAAAATTTTAAAAAGGGTCTTTTTCGTAGAGGTTCACTGTCTTCTTCTATTGATAAATCATAATATCTACCAATATCTGCCTAAATAGTCACCAGTTTGATAGATGGGGAAACATCTTATGACAGAAGAAATCTCTGGATTAAGAAGATACAATGCTTCAACTCCATATACACAACCCCACTTAGTGATATAATAAATAGCCTTTAGTTAAACATACTAAGGCAAAATTCCATTCCCATGCAGACACTTCGGAATGTGAAGAAGAAAGCTTTTCCCTACACAGGGCCCAAATCTGTGTACCCTGAGATACCTCAGTGACCTCAGTCCTGCAATTTGGGACCGTAGAGAAAAATGCAAGTTTCCTTTTGGTTGAAAGCTCATCACAGTATATTAATTTGACAACATAGAGTCCCCTGAACCTTCTATTCTTTAGGATAAATGACCTTAAACTGGTCCTCAAGTTATCTGATTTTTATCCTTTCAATTTTTGGTGTTTCTTCTCAGGCCATCCTCCACTTTATTTTTTATCTCTTAAAATAATAAATATATGTAAATTGGTAAAATATCGTGGTAAACTATGGACTTTGGGTGATTATGGTGTGTCAATGTGGGTACATCAATTGCAAAAAATTTACCACTCTGGTAGGGCATGTTGATAATGGGGGAAGCTATCCATGTGTGGGGCAAGGTGGCCATATGGAAAATATCTGTACCTTCTTCTCAATCTTGTTATGAACTTAAAACTGCTCTAAGAAAATAAAATCTGAAAAAATGATATTCAGACATGAATACTGTTGCAAATACGGTCCCATTACAGAGCATAGTTGGACTTAGCCATTTTACAGACTATGAGATTATTAAGGCAGCCTCTATGCCATTACTGTGGTCTGTCATGTATAACTTCATATATAACACATAAAGAGGTGTGCTGAATCGGGATTTGAGAAGAATATTCTTATACTGTATGTGTTTATTAGGTTTTTGTTTTTTCATACATAGCGGCTTCTAATATGTAATACTTAACTAGTTAGGGAAGCCTATCACTGTGGAAACAAAAACGTTTACTTGAAATCTGAAATGGAATGCATGGATTCATTCCAAAGAGGCCTTAATGATGTTCGTATCATAAAATCCATGTTAAAAATAGAAAAGGAGTTAAGCACAGCCATTAAAGCACAATGTGTGAAAATAAGTATTTAATACATGCTAGCTTTTCCAAATAGTGAAAAAATTGGGGAGGGGTGCTGAGATTGAAGGAAACTTCTTTATATCAGTGTAATTTTAATTAATAACCTAACATGTTAAAAGACAAAACTGAATCAGGTTAGGCCAGAAAAAGTGTGAATGAGCTTGAATTAATCACTTTTGATGGAACAAAAAAAAGACATAGCTGTGGAGGATTGAGCTATGTAGTGACTAAAGTTAATTGTAGGGATTTCCCTGGTGGCACAGTGGTTAAGAATCTGCAGGGGACAATGGGTTCGAGCCCTGGTATGGGAAGATCCCACATACCAACTAAGCCCGTGTGCCACAACTACTGAACCTGCACTCTAGAGCCCGTGAGCCACAACTACTGAGCCTGTGTGCCACAACTACTGAAGCCTACACACCTAGAGCCCATGCTCCGCAACAAAAGAAGCCACCGCAATGAGAAGCCAGTGCACTGCAACAAAGAGTAGCCCCCACTTGCTGCAACTAGAGAAAGCCCGTGTGCAGCAATGAAGACCCAATGCAGCCAAAAATAAATAAATAAAAATAAATAAATAAAGTTAATTGTAGAGGTTGGTGGTTCTTGGACTTCAGTGTAATCCACCCTGTTCATAGCCAGAAACCAGATTCATTTATAGTTTCTGATGTAAAGACATTAGAAGTATAGACACTGTGGTGGGCAGAATAAGAATATTGATAACGGGCCCTGGAGATGGGCACTTACAAGTAAAGATTCCATAGGATGCTAAAATTTCATTACCTTTGTCCTAAAAGTAGTCCCAGAAAATAGTGGATTACTTTCCCCCCGTTAGTAAAAAAGAAACAGTGTCTATAATTTCAGAAGGGAAAAAAAATGGCACCAAAACAATGGCTACCATATTTACCCTAGGATATAGAAGTCAGATTTTTCTTTCTGATCCCAATGAAATGATGAATAATTAAAAATCCTGTTCCATTCCCCAAACAGTGGAGGACCTGTACTTCTAATTATCTTCACTCACAAAATATATCGTTACAGGCTTACAGAAGCAGAATTTTCAGGTGACAACTGGGTATAATAATAATGCAAGTGCTGACTATGTCAATAATCATAATAACATTAACTTATTTTTTTATAAGTTTTGAAGTTTATTTGCAAATTAGGGAGACAAAAAGCATTATACCAAACACTTATGGTGAGGACCAATTTATCAAGTTGGACCTCAAGGGGCAGCAAGGGTAAGAAAGAGGGTTAATTTGACAGTAAACTGTTAAAGACTAGATAGAAAGGCAAATGAAACCATCGGGAGAACGTTGCCCCCAAATATTTATTTGTCTGTCCATCAAACTATAAAATCAAAGTGGAGGAGAAAAAAAGAGAGTGGTCTTAAGTTAAAAAAAAAAAAAAACTAAAGTATTCCTTTCTCAAAGTGTTGATATATATATTTTTTGATATTTTTAATAGACCAACAATTTTGGCTGAAGCTATTTTTCTCCCATAACAGAATGTCTTTGAGTAGTAATGGGGGAAAAAAAAGCTTTTAAATTCTTTAATTTGTCTATGTTAAATAGCTGAATTGATTGCTTAATTTTATTTATTTTAACATTAGAATATATTTTGCATTTAGATAATAAAATATAGAAGACAATAAAAATAAGTGAGCATTGCTACAAGCAACAACAGAAATGGCAGACATAAAATGATATACATTGTATGGTTTCTTTTTAAAAAATTCAAAACTGGGCAAAAAAAATTTATGGTGAAGATAATGGTTACTTTGGGGGCAGAAAGCAGGGGTCATGACCAGGAAATGGTACAAGGAAGGCTTCCGAGGTGCTGGGAAAGTTCTGTTTCTTGATCTGAGTACTGGTTATACTAGTGGGAGTTCAGATAACTCACATAAGTCATTAAGTTTATAATTAAACTTAATGACTTATGCACTTTCCTCTGTGTTATAAGTTATTAAGAAAGCTAAGACAAAAGCCTTATTTAGTTCATTAAGATCAACAGTTGGCAAAGAATTATTGAATATTATTTTAGACACCTACAAAATTCAAGGAACTGTCTTATGTGATCAAAGATTCCAAGTCCGTTCCACTATCAAATGATTGCTTAATTTTAAATCAAAATGTTATCATTAAACATTGACATTTCAATTTTGTTTAATGAATATTTATTGAACATCTTTTATGTACAAATGGAGGTATGCTGGTATACAAAGGAAACAAGAAAAAGTATTGTATTCAAAATTTTTTGCTATCAAGTAGTAAAAAATCAAACTCAAATCAGTTTAAGTAAAATTAGGAGGGAAGGGAGTACAGGGAATGGTGCTTTTGACTCGGGCCTAACTGGTTTCCAGGAGCTCAAGCATCCATTGTGTTGGTCCTGTTTGTAAGCAAGCTCTCCCCAGGTGGTAGCAAGTTAGCCACTGGCAGTTCTAACCTTTCCTCATTCTCACAGATTATCCCTGTGAAAAGAGTCTCCCTTGCCCAGTTAGTTTGAGGAAGCTCCCAGAGAAGGCTCTGATTAGGTTGGCTTTTATCAGTAATCCATCTCAACCAGGAAGTAGAAGGGCTAAATAGGGGGCCTCACTCCAGCAGCATGGAGCGGGAATGTAGTGGGGAGGTCTAGATGCTAACTAGACAAAAACTAAGTGTTCCCTCAGATATCTCGTGGTTACAAGAAGTCTATACGTAAGATGAATAAGATCTCATTTTAGCCCCCATTCTACTGACCACTGCTTTCTTCTACTTGCCCAGCTACTCCTTGTCTTCTGCTGCCTCCTCCTCTTGAGGTGATTTCTAATGTGGAACTAACTAGTGTTCTACCCTTTATTCACCTCCTGCCCTTTCCCACTCACAACATCTCTTTAAATGACCTCACCTGTTCTCATGGACTTAAATACCATCCATATATCCTTTCTAAATACCTATCTCCAACTCTGACCTCTCCCTGCAGCATCAGACTCATATATCCAAATATGTTTAATATTTCCACATGAATGTTTAATAAACCTAAAACAGAACTTTTGATAATCATTGACTCTCAAACCCACTTCTGTTAACAAACGCAAGTTCGTGTGCCCCATACACAGTGAGGCCAAACAAACTGAAACGTCGGAGTTTGAAGCAGAGAAAGGTTTATTGCAGGGTCAAGCAAGGAGAACCAGTGGCTTGCGCTCAAAAAACCCCGAACTCCCCAAGGGTTTCAGTAAAGCATTTTTAAAGGCAAGGTGAGGGAGGGGTGTCCCAGAGTGCGTGATCAGCTCCTGCACAATTCTCTGATTGGTTGGTGGTGATCAATCCTTAGGTGCCAGAAGGTCTGGGGGCTACGTGCTCATAACCATCAAGTAGTTAATTTCTTTCATTTGGTGGTGGTTTTAGCATCTGAAAAACTCAGGAAATATGCGTCAGATGCTATTATCTAGGTACTTCAGGGAGGAGCTAAAGCAGAGGATATGGGGGAGGGGTCTGTCCCCGGAAGGCCCCATAGGGTCCTGCTTGGTTACATTTCCTCCCTTGAGTCCCCCACCCCCGCCATTAATCAACAGCATTGCAACTCATGCAAATACTTGAGACAAAAATCTAGAAATTATTCTTGACACTGTTTCTTTCTTCATGCTTCAAATCCACATTATTGGAAAGTCATGTAAAATCTACTTTCAAAACTTATTCCAAATTCATCCTCTCTCTCCATCTCTGCTATTAATAGCTCAGCCCAAGAAACTACTGTCTTTTGGCTCCACTATGAGCATCCTAATTGATCTTCTTTGCTTTCCTATATCTTGTTCTCAGGAGAACAGCCGGAGTATCTTGTAAAAATGTAACTTGGTTTACATCACACGAAACTCTCATATCTCATTCAACTTCCCTTCTCACTTGGAGTAAAAGCCCTCACCTCTAGTATTACCTACAAGGCCTACTTAATTGGGCCCCCATTATTTCAGATTTCATCTTAGACCATTCCTATCCCTCACCCACACTAGCTCATTCTTGCCTTAGGGGTTTCATTCCAGTTTCTCCTTTTGCCTCTTCTTTCCCTTCATCTTCTTAGAACTGATCCCTTCTAGTCAGCTATCAGCTTAAATGTCATCTGTGCAAAATGTTGCTGTCTAGGAAAAACTTACCTGTTATTTCTCTACTATTCACTCAATACTTCTGTACTCTAAGTGTGTGGGAGTTTTTCCACAACAGGCAATTCTCCAACTGTGATGGACACCAGTTGGCTGTCCTACAATTCAGTTCTGACACCATATACCTGGAGATAGCATCAGATCCCACAGGTTAGAGGCTCAGTCTTGTTAGACGGCCCCACCTCTCCCCCACCTCAGACGCTGATCATAAATCTAGGTTGATACCTGTACTTCTGACTGGCTAGGTATCAGATGGTCCCATGACCTCCCCTCCTCAGGTTTGATTAATTTGCTTGAGCAGCTCACAAAACTCAAGAAAACTGTTTACTGATTAGATTTCCCATTTATGATTACAAAGGATATTAAAGGATAGGAATGAACACTCAGATGAAGAAATACACAGGGTGAGGTCCAGAAGGGTCCAGAGCACAGGAGCTCCTGTCCCTGTGGAGTTTTAGGTGCACCAAACTTGTCCACCAACCCAGAGCCCTTTGAAACTTCATCCCTTTTGTGTTTTTAATGGAGGCTTCATTAAGCAGTCATGGTTGATTAAATCACTGGCCACTGGTGATTAAGTTACTCTCTATCCCCTCTCCCCATCTTGGAGGTGAGAAGGGGTGTGGGGTGAAGCTGATCTAATCACTTCTAATCACCTCCAATCACTTGGCTTGTTCCCCTGGCAATCAGCCCCCATCCTTCCGGACTTTCCAAAACTCTCCTCATTAGCATAAATATGGTGTGGTTGAAAGGGGCTTGTTCTGAATAACAAAAGACACCTTTACAGCTCTAATTACTTAAGAAATTCCAAGACTTTGGGGAGCTGGTTGCCAAGACAGGGCAAAGACCAAATATGTATTTATTATAAATCTCAATATCACAGCTGTTCTCCAATTATTTAATCAAAAATGGCCACCCAATCTCACACTACTACAGGAGTCTGCAATTTTTTTTTTCTGTAAAGGACCAGGTAGCAAATATTTTAGGCTTTGCTGGCCATATGTTCTCAGTTACAACTAATTGACTGGTGTTGTAGCAGGAAAGCAGCGATAGATAATATGTAAATAAATGTGTGTGGCTCTGTTCCCATAAAACTTCATCTGCAAAAAGAGGTCAACATAGTTTACCAATGCCTGCTCAATTACATCAAACTGTTTTGATTCTCTGCTTTTTTTTGTGCACTGTGTTTTCCCTCATTCAAATTTAAACTCTGAGAACAGCAGCACCATCATTTTTTTTTTTTTTTTTTTTTATCTCACTCCTTGTTACTTTACTAACACCTAACAACTGGAGCAGAGAGGGAGCTAGAAAATACTTATCGAATGAATGAATGAAACTGGTATGTTAAATTTAAAACACTACAGAAAAACCAAACACCACCTCAGAGTGTTTACCTAATTGTTCGTTAGGGCAGGAAAGATTAGGAAATTATTACTATCAATAGATGATTTTACTATTTAAAAGTTTGTATTTATCCTTCAGGTACAATTATACCTTGTAATGACAGAAAGACAAAGGGAAGTTTAAATTGTTTCCACAATACGTATCTTACAGATTCTATTTTTTTTTTTTACTTTACATTAAGGCACTTCTCTTAGGCCAATGGTTCTCAACCTAAGGTGATTCTGTACCTCCCCCACCCCCCTCCAGGGACCTATGACAATGTCTGGAGATGTTTTTGATTATCACAACTTGGGGGTACCACTAACATCTAGATGACAGTAACCAGGGATGTTGCTAATTATGTTACAATGCACAGGACAAACACCCACAGCAAAGAATGATCTGGTCCAAAATGCAACAGTGCTGAGATTAAGAAACCCTGCCTTAGGTTTATTTCCCATGGAAATAGGTCTTTGTTTTTAGGGAAATTTTTATGGAATTTAAGAATGCTACCTAAATCTGTAGATGAGTTTTGAAAATTTGTGAGAAGGCAGGTGGTATTTCTTTAAAGCCATAACTTTTGTATGAGATGGAAAGCACTTCTGAAGGGTACATTTCACTTGGGGAAAAAAAAAAAAAGACAAACCTCACTGTCACATTTGTATTCCAAGAACATTCAGCCAACCTGATAACCTCCTTAGAGGGTTCAGATTTCAGACTGCCTGCTCATGGACTCACACAAGGTTAAGTGCCTACTACATTTAATGATATTCATTGACTAAATGACAACAATGACAGTAAATTTGAGTTGACATCCTATGGCAGAAACAAAACAGGAAAGGAAGGAAGGAGCATTCCAAGGGCACGAACAATACAGCAAGTATCCTTTTATAGTTTCCATGTGAGCCTGTGACTTTGTTGTTATGCGCTGATACCGTCCATTGTTGAGTTAAGCTGGCCCTATGCCACAATATCTCAAGTTAAGCTCAGACAAACAATAGCTATAGTCTCTTGATACTTAACGTTAGAGGTAATTTTTAACTATCTTCTAATTTTTTTAGATCTCAACAGAACATAGTAAGAATCTGTTGGTCTGAATACAGACATATTATTGAGGAATATAACCCTATTTCATAACCATTGACTCACAGTTACCTAACATCAGGGGAGTGTGTGTGTATGTGTGTGTGTGTGTGTGTGTGTGTACAAAATGTACAAACATTGCCTTGGCTTGTCTTCTAGCCACCCTTTCCCCACCACTACACACACACACACACACACACACACACACACACACACACACACACACACACACACACACACACACACACACACACTAAGCTTTAGAAGGCCCTTTGCTGCCCTCTTTTTCTATTTGGCTCCTATCACCTAGTCTACAGATTTCAGACTGAGAGTCATTCTAGTGGGAGAAGCACTTCCCTAGAAACACTGAAATCACTCCTTTTACTGTAGCCTCAAATGGAACTAGGTATCTCCCCTTCACAGTGCTTGTCACATTTGTTACACTTTTAAATTTATATTTGTTTGTATTATCAAATAGCCCAGCAGCCTTCCTCAATAGAGTATAATCTATCTGTTCCTGTTCAGTATTTTACCCCCAGCACTTAGCTTGGTTTCTGGCACATAACAGGATATCAAATATTTGTTAAAAGTATGAATAAAAATTAAGCTCATCTTTTCAACACATCAGTTCACCCCAAAACACTTATATTTCTAAATTCTCTCATTCTGTTGGTGTTCCCATCATCTCCTAAACCCGAGGCCCAAATTTTCAGACTTCTTTGGCTTCTCTCTTTCTCTCTTGCTACCCACGTCTAATTGTTTGCCAGGTATCATTGATTCTACCTCCAGAGCACATTTCCCACAAACCTTCTCAATGCCATTACCACTACTTCCTGGTGCAGGTCCACCCCATCCTATCTCTGGGCTATTGCAAAATCACCCTATTGGGTTTCAGATCTAATCTCTTCTTACCTCAATTTTTCTTCCAGCCTTCCAAAAACACTGTTCATGTTGCTCCTGTGATCAAAATGACTTTAGGATTCTTAACTTTCTGTTCAATATAGCAACCAGCATGCAGGTTCTCTACGATCTTGACTCAAAGAACTTGAAACATTAACTTGAAACATTCTCTTTCTAACAACCTATATTCCAATCAAACTGAAATATTTTGTGTACCCAGCACATCCCTCACATTTACCACTTCCAGGACTTTATCTCCTATACTTTCCTATTACTTCTTGTCCTTCAAGTACAAATTCTACGTTCCTTTTCTAGACTACATTTTTACATCCAGGGACTCTTTCTTATTTATCATTGCATAGACTACAGTGATTAACATCAGGGCTTTGGACATAAATAATGTTCAACAGATATATTTAATGAATTATTTCATTCCTTTCTCTTTTTTCTATGCAGCTTTAGTCTATAAAGGGGAAATATTTTCTTATGTATTTTATTTTGTTCTTTCAGAGATTTTCCATGCCTTTTTTTTTTTTGAAAAGGCAGCCCCAAAATAAGATTTTATGAAGTCTTTCTCCCTTGCCTTTTAAGAATGCTTCATTTAAGAAAAAACTGAGAAAGTAATAAGAGCAGGATTTTAAAATTATGATCTAGGAACAATGAGCACAAACACTTGTTAAAGATTTGTGCTTTTCTCTACTCAAAGATGACATGCAATTCATAAACTGGTCAAAGACTGGATAGGGATGAAGTGTATCTAACTTAACAATATATACTGTCAGTAGTAAAATAGTAGCCCTAGAAAACTTTACATTGGCTTTTACTGCAATATTAATCTTTCATTTCAGGAAATACCTTAACTGTTTTTGAGGACGTTAAACACGAGTGTTCTAGACACTTTAAGCTAAGACAGTTTACCACAGTATTGACTGTATTTATTTCTGTGGTAGTCAGCCTAGAAACTATGATTCTGAATTGCTAACACCATAGATTTTTTTTTCTTTTCTGAAAAACAACTGAAGTTTTCAAAATAGTGTTTTTAATAATTATACTCTACCAAATGTTTTGCCCATATTTTCTAGTTTTACACTTTAAAGCAGATTTTGTCTTCCATTTAAATATTCTTTCTAAATAAACCATATAAGTATATATTACAATTTTTACTAAGCAGATATTCACTTCTTTCTTTATCTTAAATTTCTTATATAGTTTATTGTTCCAAGCCATAGGCACACACACACAGTATGTATAGTATAAAAGATTTATAGATTAAAAGAAGAATATAAACGTAATAGTATGAAGTTTACACACCATTTTTAAAGCACCATCACATATAAATATCATGGTGGTAAAACCACAAACTAACCAATGCATGGAAATCTTTCTTTTTAAGTTTCAAGCCTTTTCCAAACAGAATTTAAAGCCACTGAAGACCTTTCTGTGGAGTAAACTTAATGTGCATGTGTGGAAGTATCTAAAAATAAAATAATCCCATTTTTGCACCATTTCAAATTTAACTCTTGTAGTCACGAAACCTACAGTGCAAGTCATCTTTCAAAATTGAGATGTGGTATGGAAACTGCCCATTATCCGTTAAGATGCCTTAGTATATGGCAAGAGGAAAGTTTATTTACTTAAAAGTGAAACTACAGCAAAGAAATCCTACATTATTGAGTTTATTTTAACATCAATTTAATGGTTATTTACTAATTTCTTCTCACTTAGGTAAAGGTAATTTATGAAATAAAAAACATTTAAAACATTGATGATTAGGAAAATGTTAAGGAGAAGACCTTATTTTTGTAACAGCTGAATTGAATTAATAGAATATCTCACTCGATAACAGCAGTGACTACTATTATTATTACTTACGCACTTGGCAGCATTTTATAGTTTTTATATTTTAGTTTATGGAATTTATGGAAGTTTTTTGTAGCATACAGATTTGCCTTGGGTATAAGTAACTCACATCTTGACACTTATTAGCTTGCATTCTTGAATATTTACGATGTACTATGCAAAGTATTGTGCTTGTATTTTCTCAGATAATCCCCTAATTCTTACGACACCCCTGTGAAGTAGGTGCTATGAACCTGCTTTAAAGAAACTGATGTATAGAAATTAAGTAGTTTGCCCAAATCACACAGCTAGAAAGTAGCAAAACTTGGATTCAAACTCAGGCTCTTTGGAGTCCAGAGCCCATGCTTCAAACTCTCTTACAATATTGCCTCCCTAAACTAGGCTTTCCTGACCTAAGACACAACATTTAATCCTAACAACAATGACAAGAAGCAGAAAATATTATTTCTATATTAAAAATTGAAATTGTGCCTCAAACAAATCAGCTTCCAACTAAGTGTTGAAGATACAAATCAAGTTTTGTCTAAATATAGAACCATGCTGTTTTCACTATACTAGTCCAACTGGACTTTCAGCTAGCATGGAAATGGTCTCCCTTTGTTGTCCAATAAAGTAGTCACTAGCACATGTGGCTGGTGAACACTTAAAAGTTGGCTAATGCTAGTGAAAAACTACATTTTAAATTTTACTTTATTTAATTTATTTTTTTGACTCCCATCGCCCATTTCTCCCACCCCCCAGCCCCTTGCCTCTGGCAACCAACAATCTGTTCTGTATCTTTGATTTGAGCTTGTTTTCATTTTTTAAGATTCCACATATAAAAGAGATCACTTTATATATAAACTAGATAACAATAAGGATAATAATATAGAACAGGGAACTATATTCAGTATCTTGTAATAATCTATAGTGGAAAAGAAGCTGAAAAAGAATATAAAACTGAATCACCTTCCTGTACACCTAAAACTAACACAACATTGTAAATCAACTATACCTCAATCAAAAAACAACAACGAGGGGCTTCCCTGGTGGCGCAGTGGTTGAGCGTCCGCCTGCCGATGCAGGGGACATGGGTTCGTCGTGCCCCGGTCCAGGAAGATCCCACGTGCCGCGGAGCGGCTGGGCCCGTGAGCCATGGCTGCTGAGCCTGAGCGTCCGGAGCCTGTACTCCGCAACGGGACAGGCCACAACAGTGAGAGGCCCGCGTAACGCAAAAACAAAAACAAACAAACAAAAAAAACAACAACGACAAAAAAAGGGATCATACAGTATTTGCCTGTCTTTGTCTAACTTAATTTTTTTTGAAAGTTGGGCATGTCAAGATTTATTTATTTGGCCACAACAAGCAGCTTGCAGGATCTCAGTTCCCTGACCAGGGACTGAACCTGGGGCCATGGCAGTGAAAGCCCAGAATCCTAGCTACTAGGCCACCAGGGAACTCCCATGACTTATTTCATTTAGCATAATGCTCCCAGGGTCCATCCATGTTGTTGCAAATGGCAAGGTGCCATTCTTTATATGCTGTATAACAGTCCATTGTATATATGTATCACATCTTTTTTATTCATTCACCCACCAGTGGACACTTAGATTGCTTCCATGTCTTGGCTGCTGTAAACAATGCTGCAATGAACATGGGAGTGCAGATATCTTTTCAAGTTAGTGTTTTTATTTATTTTGGATAAATACTCAAAAGTGGAATTGCTGGATCATACGATATTTCTATCTGCACCAATTTACATTCCCACCAACAGTGCACGAGGGTTCCATTTTCTCCACATCCTTACCAACACTTGTTATTTCTTGTCTTTTGAATGATATCTATTCTGACAGACGTGAGGTGATAGCTCATTGTGGTATTGATTTGCATTTCCCCTGATGATTAATGATGTTGAGCATATTTTCATTACATTTTCAAATTAATTACATTAAAATTCAAACAAATGCCCTATGTGGCTAATGGCTACTTTATTGCACAGCACAATCATGACTACACTCAATTATACTGACCTCCTAAGCAATATATAGACACTTATGGAAAAAAGTTAAATGAACTTAATTTTTAAATAAACTCAAATTTAAATAAATTCAGTTATTTCTCACTAGTTAATTCTTTAACTCAACATAAACTGGTATTTCCCAGTAAAGTAACCCAGCCATATCCAATGTAGAACTCAAAAATTTTTTCTTCTCAGTTCTTGCTCTAAGGTGCCTTTTTTCCTCTAGTTGCTTTACTTTAACTTCCTTTACTTCAAGTTCTATTTACTTTAACTTCCTTTCAAATTACTTAAAAGTAAAAAAATTATATATATGCAAACTTTAAATCACGTTGAAAAATACTTTTTTTACCATGCATCCTTGCTAGTCTCCCCCTTTATTTTTCAACACCTAGAAAATGTGAAATCAGTCTCCAATCTTTCTGCAGTAAATCTGTTTCATATTTCATGCTGTGACATTCACAGATCAGCAAATCCCAATTTAGAAGAACAGAAGTCAGAGATAAGGCATTTCAGTCAAAAGGGGACTGAATTTAATGTCCTGGTTCCTAGTCTGGGCAAACAACCCAAGGAATGAAGTTTCCAGTTTTCCACTCTTCCAGTAACATGAGAAAAGAATCCAAACACCTACAAAATTAAATGTTTCCCCAGGGTAAGGTCTACAACAAAAGTTATTTGTGGGCTTCCCTGGTGGCGCAGTGGCTGAGAGTCCGCCTGCCGATGCAGGGGACACAGGTTCGTGCCCCGGTCCGGGAAGATCCCACATGCCGTGGAGCGGCTGGGCCCGTGAGCCATGGCCGCTGAGCCTGCGCGTCCGGAGCCTGTGCTCCGCAACGGGAGAGGCCACAACAGTGAGAGGCCCGCGTACCACAAAAAAAAAAAAAAAAAAAAAAAAAAGGTTATTGGTATTAGAGCTGCCTCAGTACCAGCTTAAGCTGCCTACCTAAAATGAAGGATGCTGAAGCAGCTGCCCTTGCAAACATCACAGAACACAAGGTTACACCAAGATGTTATGTCTTAGAACTAGTCTTAGAATCTGATGGGACGATATCCGCACTTCTGAGAATCAGCAAATAAAACAACTTCTCTTTAAGCCTGTAGAGTTCCTACAGATCATCTCTATGCTACTTCCTTTCCTTCTGTCTTACTCTGCTTCCAGAATTCAGAGTACTCCAAAAGTCACCCGATCATTAAAATGTATTAGTCTATAGGAATACACATTCATACCTGATGAAGAGCTTCTATTACGCACATTTCCCTGATTTTTCTTAGAATTCAAGTACCTTAGTGGAAACTTTGATTAAAATCTGATATCATTGGAGATAGCATTATCTATCTACATGATTCAAAAACCAAGCACGCTTCTCCCTGTCATAATCATTTCCTTTAGGTTCTTTTTTTTTTTTTTTAAGATTAGGATTAAGCAAAACTTTCATAATATAGTTCACATATCAACAGATGGAGATAATTTCAAAATTATTAGCCACATTTCTCATCACTCACCTCTCCTGACCTCATGTAGATTTTATTATTAAATTAGATTGATTAGAGGTAAACTTTATAGGTTTTTCACTTGTGTTAAAATCCTGACTCTAATTCTTGTAAACTGTGGCCTTGGTCAAGTTGTTTTAGTCCTCTCAGCCTTGGTTTTCTTTTTCTGGAAAATGGGTTTAATAATGGTACTTACTACATGGAGCTGCTGTGAGAATTAAATGAGATAGTTTATGTGAAGTACTTAATATAAGACTTGACATACTGAAAATACTTAATAAATGGTATTATTATCTTTCTATTGTTATGCATGTAAAAACATGTAAGAAAACTAAGGATCACTAATAAGAACACATTTTAGTCTACTTAAATGTAGAGCAATACACGGTAATAATATTCAGTGGAAACAAGGGAGAATTTAAGTTGAGTAAAATGACCAAGTTTGAAATTTTACTTGTTACTTTAACTTTACTTTTACTTTCTCATAGTTCTAAGATTAAGTTCTTACCCAAGCTAACAAAGAATATTCAAGTATTAGTTATGAGAAAAAAATCTTTGTGAGCATCTATAAAGAACTGAACCTAAAAACAGGCAGCTAATTGCTGAAAATATACTTTTCCTACTACTTAAGAATAATCAAACATGAATCAAAAATAATTACAATTTTTTTGAGCCTTTACCTGGAGCTAGTTAATGCCAATTTGTATATTTTCAAGAAAGAAATAATCCTCAGTGAATAAAGCAGAAATGAAGCACTACTTCTTATTGATCAGAAAATTCTCCTCTCTGGTTTTATTTTTTATATGTATTCAAAGAAGCCTTCTTAAAGTCTAAACCAAGACTCCAGAGTCAAGATGAGGTGAAACACAAACCTCTTGACCAGATGTAAGGGGTAATTAGACCGGACTTGTGTGTGTAGTTAGGTCACAAACAACAATAATGATAAGGCCTATTTTGACATACACCCTAAACTCAGAGCTTATCTCAAAGCTGCATCTTCTTTATAAATTTCAGCATACAGTCCTGCAACATCTTCATCCAATTCTGTTTTCCAGAATTTCACAGGACAATCTTTACTTTTATCTTTGTGAAAATACAGTCATGATGATACTATGAAATATAAACCTAACTTGTTCACTCTTATTTTCTAGAATAAAACAGGAAAAAGGCAGGTTAAAAAAGGCAAAGAAAATGGAATTATAAAATAATAATGTGTATCTTTTTTTTAAAACATCTTTATTGGAGTATAATTGCTTTACAATGGTGTGTTAGTTTCTGCTTTATAACAAAGTGAATCAGCTATTATCTTTTCTATTTACATACTAATTTACTACACTGTGAACATTTCAGCACATATTGAATTGTAAGCAATCAGAATATGGCAGGTTCTTCAAAATATACAGCCTAAGATATATAAATACAAAGGATTTTAATAAAAATTGAAAATACTATTCAAAGCAATAAAATCCATTTCAGGACTGACTTAATAACCTATCTGGAAACCAAAAATAAGTTTTCATAGAATCTAAGTTCCATCTTCATTATATTAGCTTTTTCAGAAGAGTTTAAAAAATGGCAATAAATTATTTCTGAAAACCATATAATATATTAAAAGACAACTTTGCAATACACTTGCAAATATCTAGGAGAAGTCAAGGTAAATTATTCTCATTTGGAAAGATTTCGCTGCATGCTTTTTTCTTTTTTTTTTTTTGCGGTATGCGGGCCTCTCACTGTTGTGGCCTCTCCCGTTGCAGAGCACAGGCTCCGGACGCGCAGGCTCAGCGGCCATGGCTCACGGGCCCAGCCGCTCCGCGGCATGTGGGATCTTCGCGAACCGGGGCACCAACCCGTGTCCCCTGCCTCGGCAGGCTAACTCTCAACCACTGCGCCACCAGGGAAGCCCTTCACTGCATGCTTTTGTCTTAACTTTAAATACAAAATTTAATATGAAATTGTCAAAATGTTAAATATGGCTCTTAAGAAACACAATACACCACTTGAACCCTTCTCTTTCAGAGAACTCTGATTTTTGTTTAAGGTAATAATGTGTCCAGCTAAAGACAGACTCCCTGGCAGTTGGAAGTGGCTTTGCAACCCAGTACTAGACTAGATGTAGGAGAAGACCCTAAGGGAAGGATTCCTTCCTAAATAAAACGGCAAATCTTGCTAGGATAAAGCACTTTTGCCACTTGCATTTTCCATTGCTTTCTGCCTGGAACATGATGGCTAGAGGTATAAGATCAACTTACAAACATGAGGATAGAAACGTATATCTTTCACATGGTGGAGACAGGAAAAAGGACCCTGAGGAGTTGATGACATCATGAAGCTACCTCATCAGTCTGGACTGCTACCCTCAAACAACTTGTTATGAGAGAAAAATGGACATCCTAACCGATTAAGCCCCTATAGGTTGTGCTCTCTGTGGAAAGCAGACAAATGCAAACAATGGATTACAAACAGTAGAAAATGACAAACATTATAAACAGTGACATTTAATTATTTGGCCAAGATCAATTACAGAATAAAAGATGACAATGTGGAAAAATGGAAAAGAGGAATAATGATTCCATATTTTTAATTTGTGTGTGTTGTGTTCTGTAACCAGTCTGTTATAAAATATAACTTTAGCATTTTTGCAAATTTTCAGTCATTCCAAAATGTGTTTCAATGGCCTAATGCAGGCTACTCAATTTACAAGTAGGCAGTAAACCCTTTCCCAATTTCCTCAAATCCAAAGCAGATTGACAGAAATTATAAGTCCTTAGGTTAAAATTATCAAATTGGAGCTACTGGCCTATAGACAAAATTGACTTTTCATTCTCTGGTAATTATCTCTTTACATGACAGATAAACATATGATATGGCAATCGAATTTCTAGTATTTGTAAATTAAAAGCATTTGCAAACACTAATGAAATAATTTCACGTATGATAATTTCAAAAATGAGATTGTAAAAGAAGCATGAGGTGTTGCTTCATGATACATCAATATTACTTTGATTTTTTAAATAAAATCTTTATTCTTTGGTTTATATTTATACAATTCCCATTTTGATACTGTAAGTAAATGAAATTTACTATTTCCTGTGAAAAATATTAGAGGTGAAGAGACATAAAGTGGAAGAATGCAGGTCCTTGAATCGCCAGATAGAGGAAAGTCACTGATGTGGGAATGATAAACATTAGAATCAGAATATTACATGAATAAGAAACTTCTATGATGTTAAGAGACTAAAATTTGGAAGTTTGTTATTTGTTAGTCAATTGTCAAAATGTTTCATAAAAGTGATTTAATAAAATTAATATTTAGCAAATAAGTTTAAGTAAAATTCTGATTTTTCTGTGGATTAGTTATGATATTCTGATATTCATGCATTTTCTAATTAAATCTCAAAGATAAAGTTTAACATCACTACATTATTTCTTCTATATATTTTAAAAACTTTAACTTCTATGATATTCCCTTATAAAACCCAATTAATTTTTGTCGGTTTGAAATTTAACTATTGAAGCCAGAGAATACATTACAGAAGCTATTATAATTCAAGAATATTTTTTTCTGCAAATGAATGGTCATAACGGAAATTTACAATTTAAAAACTAATTAAATGGAAGTATGTTCTAGTAATCGATGTTCTAGTAATTTTGCTGGTGAGCAAAATTCTGTTAATATATGTCAGACCATATTTCATTTGACATTTGCCTGAAATTATATTATCTGTGATTACAATTATGATATTATGACCAGAACCAATAGCTATCTCTTTTATATAAATAATTAGAATTTTATTTTAAAGCTTCTGTAACTCAATTCTTAAAAATAAAATGGGTGCAATGTAAAAGTTGTGTTAGTACCAAAAATCTCAGTGGCCTTACTACTTTTTGATAAAAGTAGAGAAATATTTATTCTGATATATCTTATGATATATTTAGATCCTTGGAGGCAGGGGTCTATTTTATCTATCTATTCACATATACATATAAATATGCCCACAGATACAATGTTTGGTCTTCCATCTGACCCCTACTCAGAGTATGGGTATGGAGTTTCTACAGTCTGTTTGCTCAACAAAACCCCACTTATACACTGTCTCTTTTCTTGAAATGAGCACCAGATTCATACATAACACTAGCAGTATGTCTGTGTTATGTGTTTATGTCTGTATAAATTGTGCATTTATATATGGAAAAGGATAGATGAGAACTCTTACTCAACATGTTTGGGTGTCCCACCTTCTTGGAGACACTTGTTATAGAAAAGTGAAAAACTACAGGTCTCTGCCTGCAAGCATCTTACAGCACTAACAAACATTTTTTGGTAATAATAATTAGTGCTTATCTTAAGGGTATAATGGTATATTTGCTTTTAGCATTAACAATTATTTTAATGTAGAGTTTTACTGCTTTTTGTGTTGAAAAGAGTCAATCGTTAAATTATGTTTACTCAAGGAAAAAGACTTGCAACTTGTCTAGTTGCTATGGGAACTGCATTCTTTTGTTCACTAAATTAACCTACGCAAGAAAAGAAACTTCGTAAATGGTTAAGGCAATATATACTTATTAAATAAAATTTGGAAAATACTAAATAGTATTTTTAAAATGCCACCCATAATTATTTCACCAAACATACCCTGTTAATATTTTGAGATGCTTCCCTTTTATTTCACTGCACACATTTTTTGTTGTGGTAGTGGTATTTGAATCATTTGTACATTTTTGCATCACTGTTTTCCAGTTAACATTATAGCATACTTTTTTCACTAAAGTTATATTTCAAAAAGAGACACACACAAAGTACATAAGATTATATGTTCTTTAAATATCATTTTGCCGTCTTGCATGTTAATGCCTTTAAAACAATCTGTGATAAAGTGCATTTATATTCCTTCTCCAACTGTTCTGTATAACACATTTGCTCTCAAAAATTACCCCATTCTGTAGTTCAGAATCCATTTTACTTCATCATCACTTAACATATTGCCGTATATGGGCAGGCTTTTTACAAGGTTTACTCATGGTTATGTGTCAGACTAACTTCTAACACAAACGTAATTTTGGAGAAATTATCTGTGGTGATTATGCCACATATCTATTCCTCTCTGTTCATATATCCCTCTCTATGAGTGTTCTTTCTCCTTTGGCTCCAACTTTCATTCACTTACTCATTTGGTGAATATTTATGGAGTATTTAACAAGCCAGGCGTTGTGCTAGACACTGGGCTATAATGGTGAGTAGGGCACAGTTTTGACAATCAATTACTATATAATGTGATAAGTGCTGACTGCCAGAAGTAGAAGGTATTTTGGCAGAAGTACTAAAGGTCTGTCTTAGAGGATCAAGAATAGCTTTCTTGAGAACATGGCTTTATCAAAAGGAATACTGCCAGGTTAGGGTATGACTGATGGCCAGAAAAGGAAGATCTAGCTATTATAAAGAACTTCCTCGAACAC
Organism: Lagenorhynchus albirostris; assembly: GCF_949774975.1. NCBI lineage: Eukaryota > Metazoa > Chordata > Mammalia > Artiodactyla > Delphinidae > Lagenorhynchus > Lagenorhynchus albirostris. The sequence continues at coordinate 92,832,367 of NC_083099.1, read as the reverse complement.
AGCCTTCAGGGTGTTAGTGCGCCACGGCTAGCTGGGAGGGAGTCTGGGGAAAAGTCTGGACCTGCCGAAGAGAGAAGAGACTTTTCCTTCCCTCTTTGTTTCGTGGTGCGTGAGGAGAGGGGATTAAGAGCACTGCTTAAAGGAGCTCCAGAGACGGGTGTGAGCCGCTGCTAAAAGCACGGACCCCAGAGACGGGCATGAGACGCTAAGGCTGCTGCTGCCGCCCCCAAGAAGCCTGTGTGCGAGCACAGGTCACTATCCACACCCCGCTTCCGGGGAGCCTGTGCAGCCCGCCACTGCCAGGGTCCCGGGATACAGGGACAACTCCCCTGGGAGAACGCACGGCACGCCTCAGGCTGGTGCAACGTCACGCCGGCCTCTGCCACCGCAGGATGCCCCCGCACTCCGTGCCCCTCCCTCCCCCACCCCCGGCCTGAGTGAGCCAGAGGCCCCGAATCAGAGGCTCCTTTAACCCCGTCCTATCTGAGCGAAGAACAGACGCCCTCCAGCGACCTACACAAAGAGGCAGGGCCAAATCCAAAGCTGAGCCCCTGGGAGCTGTGAGAACAAAGAAGAGAAAGGGAAATCTCTCCCAGCAGCCTCAGAAGCAGCGGATTAAAGCTCCACAATCAACTTGATGTACCCTGCATCTGTGGAATACATGAATAGACAACGAATCACTCCAAATTGAGGAGGTGGACTTTGAGAGCAAGATTTATGATTTTTTCCCCTTTTCCTCTTTTTGTGAGTGTGTATGTGTATGCTTCTGTGTGAGATTTTGTCTGTATAGCTTTGCTTCCACCATTTGTCCTAGGGTTCTATCCGTCTGTTTTGTTTGTTTGTTTTTTAAAATATTTTTTCTTAATAATTATTTTTTATTTTAATAACTTTATTATATTTTATCTTATTTTATTTTACTTTATCTTCTTTCTTTCTTTTTTTCCTTCCTTCCCTCCTTCCTCCCTCCTCTCTCTTTTCTTTCTTTCTTTCTTTCTTTCTTCCTTTCTTTCTACTTCTACTAATTCTTTCTTTCTACTTTTTCTCCCTTTTATTCTGAGCCGTGTGGATAAAAGGCTCGTGGTGCTGCAGCCAGGAGTCAGTGCTGTGCCTCTGAAGTGGGAGAGCCAACTTCAGGACACTGGCCCACAAGAGACCTCCCAGTTCCACATAATATCAGACGGCAAAAATCTCCCAGAGATCTGCATCTCAACACCAGCACCCAGCTTCACTCAACAACCAGCAAGCTACAGTGCTGGACATCCTATGCCAAACAACTAGCAAGACAGGAACACAAACCCACCCATTAGCAGAGAGGCTGCCTAAAATCATAGTAAGTCCACAGACACCCCAAAACACACCATCAGATGTGGATCTGCCCACCAGAGAGACAAGATCAAGCCACATCCACCAGAACACAGGAACTAGTCCCCTCCACCAGGAAGCCTACATAACCCGCTGAACCAACCTTAGCCACTGGGGACAGACACCAAAAACAACGGGAACTACGAACCTGGGGCCTGCAAAAAGGAGACCCCAAACACAGTAAAATAAGCAAAATGAGAAGACAGAAAAACACACAGCAGATGAAGGAGCAAGATAAAAACCCACCAGACCTAACAAATGAAGAGGAAATAGGCAGTCTACCTGAAAAAGAATTCAAAATAATGACACTAAAGATGATCCAAAATCTTGGAAAGAGAATAGACAAAATGCAAGAAACATTTAACAAGGACCTAGAAGAACTAAAGATGAAATAAACAACGATGAAGAACACAATAAATGAAATGAAAAACACTCTAGATGGGATCAATAGCAGAATAACTGAGGCAGAACGGATAAGTGACCTGGAAGATAAAATAGTGGAAATAACTACTGCAGAGCAGAATAAAGAAAAAAGAATGAAAAGAATTGAGGACAGTCTCAGAGACCTCTGGGACAACATTAAACGCACCAACATTCGAATTATAGGGGTTCCAGAAGAAGAAGAGAAAAAGAAAGGAACTGAGAAAATACTTGAAGAGATTATAGTTGAAAACTTCCCTAATGTGGGAAAGGAAATAGTCAATCAAGTCCAGGAAGCACAGAGAGTCCCATACAGGATAAATCCAAGGAGAAACGCCAAGACACCTAATAATCAAACTGTCAAAAATTAAATACAAAGAAAACATATTAAAAGCAGCAAGGGAAAAACAACAAATAACACACAAGGGAATCCCCATAAGGTTAACAGCTGATCTTTCAGCAGAAACTCTGCAAGCCAGAAGGGAGTGGCAGGACATAATGAAAGTGATGGAGAAAAACCTGCAACCAAGATTACTCTACCCAGCAAGGATCTCATTCAGATTTGATGGAGAAATTAAAACCTTTACAGACAAGCAAAAGCTGAGAGAGTTCAGCACCACCAAACCAGCTTTACAACAAATAATAAAGGAACTTCTCTAGGCAAGAACACAAGAGAAGGAAAAGACCTACAATAACAAACACAAAACAATTAAGAAAATGGGAATAGGAACATACATATCGATAATTACCTTAAATGTAAATGGACTAAATGCTCCCACCAAAAGACACAGATTGGCTGAATGGATACAAAAACAAGACCCATATATTTGCTGTCTACAAGAGACCCACTTCAGACCTAGAGACACATACAGACTGAAAGTAAGGGGATGGAAAAGGATATTCCATGCAAATGGAAACCAAAAGAAAGCTGGAGTAGCAATTCTCATATCTGACAAAATAGACTTTAAAATAAAGACTATAGGAAGAGACAAAGAAGGACACTACATAATGATCAAGGGATCGATCCAAGAAGAAGATATAACAATTGTAAATATTTATGCACCCAACGTAGGAGCACCTCAATACATAAGGCAAATACTAACAGCCATAAAAGGGGAAATTGACAGTAACACATTCATAGTAGGGGACTTTAACACCCCACTTTCACCAATGGACAGATCATCCAAAATGAAAATAAATAAGGAAACACAAGCTTTAAATGATACATTCAACAAGATGGACTTAATTGATATTTATAGGACAGTCCATCCAAAAACAACAGAATACACATTTTTCTCAAGTGCTCATGGAACATTCTCCAGGATAGATCATATCTTGGGTCACAAATCAAGCCTTGGTAAATTTAAGAAAATTGAACTTGTATCAAGTATCTTTTCTGACCACAACGCTATGAGACCAGATATCAATTACAGGAAAAGATCTGTAAAAAATACAAACACCTGGAGGCTAAGCAATACACTACTTAAGAACGAGGTGATCACTGAAGAAATCTAAGAGTAAATAAAAAAATACCTAGAAACAAATGACAATGGAGACACGACAACCCGAAATCTATGGGATGTAGCAAAAGCAGTTCTAAGGGGGAAGTTTATAGCAATACAATCCTACCTTAAGAAACAGGAAACATCTCGAATAAACAACCTAACCTTGCACCTAAAGCAATTAGAGAAAGAAGAACAAAAAAACCCCAAAGTTAGCAGAAGGAAAGAAATCATAAAAAGCAGATCAGAAATAAATGAGAAAGAAATGAAGGAAATGATAACAAAGATCAATAAAACTAAAAGCTGGTTCTTTGAGAAGATAAACAAAATTGATAAACCATTAGCCAGACTCATCAAGAAAATAAGGGAGAAGACTCAAATCAATAGAATTAGAAATGAAAAAGGAGAAGTAACAACTGACACTGCAGAAATAAAAAAGATCGTGAAGATTACTACAAGCAACTTTATGCCAATAAAATGGACAACCTGGAAGAAATGGACAAATTCTTAGAAATGCACAACCTGCCACGACTGAATCAGGAAGAAATAGAAAATATGAATAGACCAAACACAAGCACTGAAATTGAAACTGTGATTAAAAATCTTCCAACAAACAGAAGCCCAGGACCAGATGGCTTCATAGGTGAATTCTATCAAACATTTAGAGAAGAGTTAATACCTACCCTTCTCAAACTCTTTCAAAATATAGCAGAGGGAGGAACACTCCCAAACTCATTCTACGAGGCCACCATCACCTTGATACCAAAACCAGACAAGGATGTCACAAAGAAAGAAAACTACAGGCCAATATCACTGATGAACATAGATGCAAAAATCCTCAACAAAATACTAGCAAACAGAATCCAACAGCACATTAAGAGGATCATACACCATGATAAAGTGGGGTTTATTCCAGGAATGCAAGGATTCTTCAATATATGCAAATCAATCAATGTGATAAACAATATTAACAAATTGAAGGAGAAAACTCATATGATCATCTCAATAGATGCAGAGAAAGCTTTCAACAAAATTCAACACCCATTTATTATAAAAACCCTGCAGAAAGTAGGCATAGAGGGAACTTTCCTCAACATAATAAAGGCAATATATGACAAACCCACAGCCAACATCATCCTCAATGGTGAAAAAGTGAAAGCATTTCCACTAAGATCAGGAACAAGACTAGGTTGTCCACTATCACCACTCTTATTCAACATAGTTTTGGAAGTTTTAGCCACAGCAATCAGAGAAGAAAAGGAAATAAAAGGAATCCAAATTGGAAAAGAAGAAGTAAAATTCTCACTGTTTGCAGATGACATGATACTATACATAGGGAATCCTAAAGATGCTACCAGAAAACTACTAGAGCTAATCAATGAATCTGGTAAAGTTGCAGGATACAAAATTAATGCACAGAAATCTCTGGCATTCTTATACACTAATGATGAAAAATCTGAAAGTGAAATCAAGAAAACACTCCCATTCACCACTGCACCAAAAAGAATAAAATATCTAGGAATAAACCTACCTAAGGAGATGAAAGACCTGTATGCAGAAAATTATAAGACACTGATGAAAGAAATTAAAGGTGATACAAATAGATGGAGAGATATACCATGTTCTTGGATTGGAAGAATCAACATTGTGAAAATGACTCTACTACCCAAAGCAATCTACAGATTCAATGCAATCCCTATCAAACTACCACTGGTATTTTTCACAGAACTAGAACAAAAAATTTCACAATTTGTATGGAAACACAAAAGACCCCGAATAGCAAAAGCAATCTTGAGAATGAAAAACGGAGCTGTAGGAATCAGGCTCCCTGACTTCAGACTATACTACAAAGCTACAGTAATCAAGGCAGTATGGTACTGGCACAAAAACAGAAATATACATCAATGGAACAGGATAGAAAGCCCAGAGATAAACCCACGCACATATGGTCACCTTATCTTTGATAAAGGAGGCAGGAATGTACAGTGGAGAAAGGACAGCCTCTTCAATAAGTGGTGCTGGGAAAACTGGACAGCTACATGTAAAAGTATGAGATTAGATCACTCCCTAACACCATACACAAAAATAAGCTCAAAATGGATTAAAGACCTAAATGTAAGGCCAGATACTATCAAACTCTTAGAGGAAAACATAGGCAGAACACTCTATGACATAAATCACAGCAAGTTCCTTTTTGACCCACCTCCTAGAGAAATGGAAATAAAAACAAAAATAAACAAATGGGACCTAATGAAACTTGAAAGCTTTTGCACAGAAAAGGGAACCATAAACAAGACCAAAAGACAACCCTCAGAATGGGAGAAAATATTTGCAAATGAAGCAACTGATGAAGGATTAATCTCCAAAATTTATAAGCAGCTCATGCAGCTCAATTACAAAAAACAAACAACCCAATCCAAAAATGGGCAGAAGACCTAAATAGACATTTCTCCAAAGAAGATATACAGACTGCCAGCAAACACACGAAAGAATGCTCAACATCATTAATCATTAGAGAAATGCAAATCAAAACTACAATGAGATATCATCTCACACCAGTCAGAATGGCCATCATAAAAAATGTAGAAACAATAAATGCTGGAGAGGGTGTGGAGAAAAGGGAACCCTCTTGCACTGTTGGTGGGAATGTAAATTGATACAGCCACTATGGAGAACAGTATGGAGGTTCCTTAAAAAACTACAGATAGAACTACCATATGACCCAGCAATACCACTACTGGGCATATACCCTGAGAAAACCATAATTCAAAAAGTGTCATGTACCAAAATGTTCATTGCAGCTCTATTTACAATAGCCAGGACATGGAAGCAAGCTAACTGTCCATCGACAGATGAATGGATAGAGAAGAGGTAGCACATATATAGAATGGAATATTACTCAGCCATAAAAAGAAACGAAATTGAGCTATTTGTAATGAGGTGGATAGACTTAGAGTCTGTCATACAGAGTGAAGTAAGTCAGAAAGAGAAAGACAAATACCGTATGCTAACACATATATATATGGAATTTAAGGAAAAAAATGTCATGAAGAACCTAGAGGTAATACAGGAATAAAGACACAGACCTACTAGAGAATGGACTTGAGGATATGAGAAGGGGGAAGGGTAAGCTGTGACAAAGCGAGAGAGAGGCGTGGACATATATACACTACCAAATGTAAGGTAGATAGCTAGTGGGAAGCAGCCGCATAGCACAGGGAGATCAGCTCGGTGCTTTGTGACCGCCTAGAGGGGTGGGATAGGGAGGGCAGGAGGGAGTGAGACGCAAGAGGGAAGAGATATGGGAACATATGTATATGTATAACTGATTCACTTTGTTATAAAGCAGACACTAACACACCATTGTAAAGCAATTATACTCCAATGAAGATGTAAAAAAATTAAAAAAAAAAGAAAATAAAATAAATAAAAGAACTTCCTCAAGCATAAATTTGGTAACTCAGTTAAATTCAGGAATTTACATTCTACACCTGGGATAATGCATGGTGTTAAGAAAAGTGTAGTGAATATTCAGTCAAAGATTAAGGCAGGAAAGGAGCTGGGCAAATTCATTTAGCCACAGATACTGCCTCAGAAAACTGCCCCAGGCATAGGCTGCCCAATGCGTAGTGCCTGATGGACATAGCAAGCTCCCACGAACATATGTGTTCATTGATATCAGGTGGTTTAGCGTAGTGGCTACAGTAAGGCAGCAGAATTCTGGATAAATGCTGGACATTAGGAGAAGTTTCTATACATAGGAGAACAGCAGACAGGAAGTATGGAGACGGGACATAGACCTGGGAAAGGTCCATATCCCTCAGCTTTGAATTCAGTAGTCTTCACTGCCAGATAGGAAAACATTGGTGTCTAGAGGAATTAATATATAACTGAATCTTAGGGGAGGAAACCCAGGCTGAATTCTAATAGCCTGGCTCAACTTGAAGCACATGGAATGCTATATTATCCAGAATGGAACACATTTCAAGCATGAGCTATACTGAATTGGTGATGTGGTTAGGAATATTCTTTCCTTCCCAAATAAAGTATGCTTGCAGACACACTAAGTTCTTTTTCTTCAACTATAGTCGTTCAAAATAGAGTCCCACACTATCAAGTTTTAGTATCAATATTATTTTCAGTAAAATGCTGTTAAATATTAATTCTCTGACAGTAAAGAGGAAAACTTAAGTTAAAAAGTATTGCCAGAGAGGCACACTATCCCACAAGATTCCCAGTTTTATTAAATTAGAGGAGCCGGGATCTTTGGAAAGCAGCTTGTGGGGCTTCTGAGAAGTGTCTGGGGAAGAGCAGGTCTCTATATTGCTATTTACACTGGTCTGTGAGCTCTGATAGTAGGTGTTGATTTTGTGGATTCATGACATACAAGCTTAGGAACCGAGTAAACTTTTGAGAACAATTCTCTCCCTAAGTTCCATTATGGTAAATCATTTTTGCTGATGGTCTTCAAAAAAGAATCTGAGAAGGACATGAGAAATTCCCACAGATTATTTATCTCAGGAATTCACTTCCTGACTCAAGAATCCCAGTCTATTAAGCAATAGGCAGAAGCTGACAAACGGTATCTACGACTCTTGTGAGCAGTCACATGCACGAACTTCCTCTGATCAAGAATTTCCCCTGACCTTGCAATCCTCTTAAAGTTCTTTATTTTATTATTGTTTATAAAAACGAGTTGTCCAATTAATATATGTTCAATATAAAACATTTTGAAGGTTCAGATTAAATGCAAAGAGGGAGGAAATATCTAACCGTAACTACATTGACTTTTTCAATTTAACATGTCAGGGACCTAAGTTTTTTGAGAGTCAGTATTTGTAAGATTAAAACTGCCCAAGGCAGAGCAGAGTATCTGAGACTCCTATATTTGGGGGGGGGAGGGGTGGGGGTCGGGAGCTCTTCTTTTAGCTATAAAATTATTCAGAGAAGTGAAATAGAATTGCTACTGACCTGAACAGCAAGTGGATTTCCTACTCTTGAGCTTTCAAGGGCCAGTATAGTTTCTCACCAAACCTATGTAATGATTAGGAAAAGGCTATTTCTAATATTATGGCTCATTCACACAATGGATCATCATGCTTGCATTATGATAAAAATAAATTAGTTCTTTATTCACAAATATGAAACAATATTAAAGATATATTAATTAAAAACAGAATTAAACTTCATAATAGGTTACGATGTGTTTATATTTGTGTTAGAAAGGTAGGTCTTTTTTCCAGTAGAATATACGAAAAAACTAATAGCTGATGACAGTAGTTCCTTAAGGGTGGGTTGGGAGAGAGGAAGGCTGGAGAGGATGCAGAACATGGGTACTGGTGGCTGGGGAGGGAGGAAGATTTAATTCTTATTTCACTGCCTTTCTTCTGTTGGATATTTTTACTATATAAAAATATTGCTATTTTTATTAAAAACTAGTTAAATAAACATATCACTCCATATGCCTTAGCGAATGGTATAGATTTTAATCTAAAACTTACTCCTTTAGCATATGATTGTTATATCATATCCAAATAATTATTTAACATTGAACCTATAAATTACGATTTTTATAATCAAACTCCTTGAAAATAAAAGCAAAAGAGCATTTCACACCAAATATACTTTACATAACAGTTCCACTTCGAAAGTTACTTTTTCAGTTTTTGAAAAATCCAATCCGCTCCTATAGCACCTTTTAACTAGCTCTGAAATATTCCAAAAGAATTGTGATCTGATTGTCTCCTAGGGGCCTCAAGCTAAATAGGTCCAGAATTAAATTCGGTATTTTTCTCCACTCACTGTCCCATCAGCTCCCTTTCCTGTTGTGTTTCTAATCTAAGCAAAAGGCTCTACCCTTAATTATTCCATCTCCTCCGCCGCATCCTGTCAAACTGACCTCCTAAATATCTCTTAGAGCCACTGCTTTCTTCTCTCCTATTAACCTCATCCTAGTTATAGTTTAATAATAGCTGAGTCCCAAGAATTTTGCAGCAGTTTAATAATTAGTCTCCCTTCACCTCTTCAGTCTTTCCACTTAAAGTCCATTCTCCACAAACTTTTTTGAAGACACAGATACGATCATGTTGCTTCCTTCAAATGACTTCTTTATGAAAAGGTCAAGGCTCTTAATCAGCTGACACTTGTCTAATTTTCCATGATCAAATTTTGTCCTGTTTTCTCTATGTATTCAGAATTCTCAGGCATAGTACACACTCATGACCTCTGCTTTTCTCAACAAGACAATTTTTCTTATGAATTTGTGGAGTTTAAAGTGTAGTTGGGCAAAGAAGAGTCCTAAGAAAGAACTTCTGCATATATCCCCAGGAACAGACTCAGCAGTGAATAATTGGAAAAAAAAAATGGGAAAAGTTGGGCTTACTCTCTAAACAAAACAAAGTATAGATATAAGAAAACTTTTTTTCCCCAAAGACAGATATGAAGGAAAAGACTGACAAGAAATGAAGCATGACCATGATAGATTGTACTTTTCTTTTCGTGAAAGTGGGAAAAGGCATTGAAGAATAATATTGCTTTATTTTTGTTATTGTCTTGACCTATAAGAGGGTATCATAAGTCATTTACATGAAAGTATGAAATGATGTCCTAGGAAGGAAGTGGCAATATGGTAATTCAGGCAGATGAAGAAATCCACCTTTCCCGTGTCCCTGAAATTCCAGGCAAACCGTACTCATTACCTGATATCCCTGAAGTAGTGCAGCTTTCCCACACCTTTAGGCATGCTGCTCTCTTTCTGCCTAGAATAGCTTCCCCTCTCTTTGCCTGACAGTTTAACTCTTATTCATCTTTCAAGTTTCTATTTCAGTGTCAACACCTCTGTGACTCTTTCCCCATTACTCTCCTCTGCTGTAACACTCTCCAATGTATATTGAAGCTGTTTACTCACTCGGTTATTTCCTCAAATATTTCATGCTTTCTTCAAGGGCACTACTGTATTCCTAGTATCTGTTGTGAAGTAAGAACTCTACATTTGCTGAGTAAATAAAGGAAGGTCTCTACTACAAGTTCTGAAGAAAGAAACAAATAGCAACACCATTAAAATTATTAGATAGGGTCCAGGTTTATAATCATTAACTTGAAAAAATTAACATTCAGTCCACAGTATAAGTTCAGGTTAATCCACTACAAGTTACCAGCCTTATTACCATCATGAGGCAAATCATCCAGTCCTTCTTCCCATGTCCTACTTTGTTCACAAAGAAGGAACTTCCACTCTCTCAAAAATATTACAGTGAGACCATCTACTTTTCTCTGACCTCTCACTTGTTCCTTTCCTTGGAAGGAGGAGTAATTTATATGATGGGCATGACGGTGGGAGTCTGACTTACAGTGATCTACATCTCTTTTTTCTAATGTTCAATGTCAATATGCTTAAGGTTGCTAAGCATGTGTGACCTTTCCTCTGGAGCTTTCTGTGTGCGGCTCAATGTGAGGCAGCTAATAGAGCATGTGCTGCTTTGCAGACCCGGATCTCTCCAAATGTAAGTCCCAATGCCTAGACATGTGAAGTCACCCATTTTGGTTTCAGAGGCAAGAGAGGTTTTCTAGTCTACCTCTATCAGATATAATTCAGAAGATATTTTCATCTGTATCTGAACCTTTTATTTCTCAATTACTATAGAATCTATCTGTGTGGGGTGAGAATAGCACTCTCAAAACCAGACAACACTTATTAGACCTCATAAATGCACATATCTACATGCAGTAAAGCAATCTTTTGGCTTTCCAGATGTCAGAGTTACCATGTTGGTGGTTCCACCAGTATTGGAATCAGAGTGTAACTAGGGGTTACTTTAATGAAACGGTGGGAGTTATTCCATGAAAACAGGATAATTAGATTCTATTCCCAAAACACCTATTCATAAAACAGAAATTAGAGCTCAACTCTTCTCCCTCACCATCAGACCCTTGGAAATCCCTTAGACATTCCAGCAAAGTTACTCTCTGTGGTTCACATTGCAATCAAGACTTGGCCTTTGCTCTTATGATGGTTCACTTGGCCCCTGCATTTTACTGCTAAAGCTGGATTTTACTAAGCTTTGATCTACTCTCATGTAGCATCTTCTTCCTTCACGCAGGCCAGACACCTCCAAATGACAAAGATAGTGGGAAAAGGCAGGATAATATCTCTTTATCTGAACATGGTCTTTCTTTCACTTTTCTGATTTAGGACTAAGATAAGGACTTAGAGATTGGGTCATTTGTTTTTCTCCTCCATCCTAAGGAAGGATTTGGGCAGTTAGTTGGTCCCTGTCTCTTTATTTTATGGTAAAAATCCTTTCCCTAGAAGAATTCAAATTGTATAGCATAAATATGGGAAAATACACTGTGGAAGAAAATATCCAGGAATAGGTTTTGCTAAAGTTTTCTGAAAAAAAAAAAATGGGTGAAAATTAGCCAAGAGAAGTTTTGGAAAAAGAAGCACTTAGATCGCTGTTCATTTTAATATGGGGGTTGGTAGGAGGTAAGTTAGGATGTATGGGGAGGTTCCTATGAGTGGACTCCCTTGTGAAGAACTCAACTCTTGTATCTTTACATTAGAAACTGAAAATATACTATTTACCATAAAGATTTAGTTTTTCTCTTTTTTTGGTTATCATCTTAAATTGTATTAACACTTCAGTAAAGAAAATCATATACAGATACATATATAGCTTGATGGTCTTGGAGAGGCTAAAGGCATGAGGTGGTAAAGAGGTAGGATAACCTGTTTTACTCTCTTGAGAGAAAGCAACCTTCCATGCAGACAGTGGCCATCACCTCAGGAAGAGTGTGACCTCACTCCTTTCCATTGTAATCCTTAAGCTAGGATGCAGCTTTTCTCTGAAGGACAGGGCATGATGCATCCTGTTTGTCTCATGGATAAAAGGATATGCAAGTCAGAAAATCTAATGATGAATTTTAGAGAACAAAACTATGGTTAATTTTCAGGTGAAATACTGACTTGAATGAACATGAAAACACAGTTGAGAAAGAGCTAAATCTAATACAACATGGAATCACAGAACTTAGAGCCAGAAAAAGCTTTAGAAATTATTTAGTCTTCACTTCTGGTTTTGAATCTAAGGTTTAAAGATGTTAAAATCTTGTCCTAAGATCACATAGTGTGTGATGGGGAGTAGGGATGTGGTGTAGCCTAGAAACCAAGGCTTCTGTCTATAATCTGTGTCCCTTATATACAGCCCCATGCCTATTCCTAAATGGCCCCTATTAGCTGTGATGAAAACCAATCCATGCCTCAAATCAGCAGAGTCCAAGAACGATCAGTTCTCTAGCTGACTGTACCTGATGAGCTCTATGACCTGGATTTCTCCTGCAATGTCTCGATTTCCCCTTGCCCAGTTGTTTTTATGACCTATTTAATAAGTCATAAATTATGTTCTAAATTAAAAAGACAATAACTTGTAAGACTACATTATGCGAATAATGTCATTGGTAAGGAATCCTATGTAGACTATTACTTTTTTAATTTCATAGGTATCTATAAGTTCTGCTTAGGGGAGCTGGTTTGAACTAGATACAAAGAAATTAGCCATATGATTTATCTCTTTGGCAAAGCCATTTTCTTAGTTCTTCAAAATGACTCCTGCTTCAGAAATGAACACATGTCCAAAGCCAGTATACAAACCTAGTGGTCACTACAATAACATTGCAAAATACCATCTGACCTGCCCAAATACATATTCTTAGACAGTTCTAAAAATGGCTCCTTCCCCCGGGATACATATTTCTTTTCCTTTTTTGTGAATGAATGTGTTCCCTACTCCTGCACGCTTCATTTACAGGAAGAGGAAGAAACATTGGAATTACTAAATGGAGCATGACTTTTTTTCCAGACAGCAGGCCCAACCATGAGAATTAGAACGTCACTTGGCAACCGGATCCCTTTTCTATCCTCAGAGACGATGACACTTCAGGAAAGAGCTTACCTCCACACACTTACTAAAGCCTTATAAGGTCAGGACTGTTTGCTGAGAAACATTTATTTTCCTCTTCTCAATTTAAAGGCATCACAATTTTTTTTTTCAGAGAGGTTTCGATTCTACAAAGTAATTCTAGTAAAGAGACTTTGGATCTAAAATTTATCACATTAAAAACTACTAAAATCAGTTCACTGTAATTTGCTTCAATTTAAAATATTATCATGAGAGTATGGCTTTTTATTTGTGTGTGTATGTTTATTAAAATCAGTTTATTGTAATTTGCTCCAATTTAAAATAATTATCATGAGAATTGGTTCTTATATTTGTGTGTGTTTTTTAAAAATCATCTTTTAAATCCTTTTTATACTGTTTCATCCTAAAAATATTAAAGTTAATCAAAGGCATGGTTGTTTTTTAGCTTAACTGGCAAAAATGGAGAAGAAAATTGCCAAATTTTAAGACATAGTCAATACTGAGAGTAAACTTATAGAATAAAATGTCAAATTCATCTTATCGGTAAACTATTTGCTTACATTCTTTAAGAAATAGACCAGGAAACCCTGTCCATTAATATGAGTTGATTGTACCTTTAGGATCCCTCCTAGTAACTCTGCCTGCCTAGTTCTTTCATAACAAAAGCCAAATCCTCACTAATAACTCTTGGTAGCAGAAGAAAGTCACTCTGGGCAGAAAAGGAAAATATGCATCCCAAAGGCATGGAATTTACTTGGAAAGACAAATATAGAAAGCAAATTAGTGGGATAAATATTGAGAGGTCTTTAATAACTAAAGTCTCATGTATTTAAATGCTACAAAGCAGAGGCGAGCTGCCCGAAGGCCAGTCACTAGAAGGATTTGTTGAGCTCTTACCCTGTGACATCAGGAAAGTCTTTGGAAACATTAAAACACAAAAGTCTCCACCCTTCGGATATCTAGCCTCCAGAACTGTGGGACAATACATTTCTGTTGTTTTAAGTGATCCCAGTTTGTGGTACTTTGTTATGGCAGCCCGAGGAAACTAACAATAAACTTGTCTGTCCTAAAAAAAAAAAAAAAAAAAAAAGTCACCACACCACTTCCTTCTGAGAGAGATTCTAATGCCACTGAAAGTTCAAGGTACTCAAATGCCTTGATCTCTTAAAGATCTCCACTCCTGAAATAAGGATCTAGGATGTTTTAACTGTTACCTGGTTAGACTGACAAAAATAATCCTTCAGTCTTAGAATGCTCTTGATCTTAAACTTATTTCTCACACTCTGTCAAGTTACAGAAAGTGTTATTATAAAACAGCATAGAAACTGATTGCATTCTGACAAATAAGGACAGTTAAGCTTAATGACTGAAGCTTTGATAAAATTTAATTCACCCTTCTTTTTTTTGTTATTGTATTATATTTGGCATATATTAATGAATTTATGAGTGATTTTCCACTTTAAAACAAGAAACTCAAAAGGAATCTCAGAGGTCTTTTTTGGAGATATGTTAATGCAAAAGGTAATTTCTATTTCCTTAGATAACACAATATTTTAATAGTTTAAAATAATATGAATCTGTGGTTATTGAATGGCGTTATATTGCTGGTGCTGCTAGAGACAGTCTTATGATGTGTGGAGCTGGAACTGAAAGTTTGGGTGACCTCACTTCAGCTGCTAAGTTCAAGTAGTAGAATTTTGTTGATTTGGCATCTCTCTTTTTTTTTTTTCTTTTTGTGGTACGCGGGCCTCTTACTGCTGTGGTCTCTCCCGTTGCGGAGCACAGGCTCCGGACGCGCAGGCTCAGAGGCCATGGCTCACGGGCCCAGCCGCTCCACGGCATGTGGGATCCTCCCGGACGGGGACACGAACCCGTGTCCCCCGCATCGGCAGGCGGACTTTCAACCACTGCGCCACCAGGGAAGCCCTGGCATCTCTTGACAGCACTCAAAATATATAATTCATCTTTAAATTCAGGTCCTGCTCCTACCAATCATTATTTGATTCATAAAGGTCCTTTCTTGGCTAATAAGGCCTTTATTCCATGGGATAAGAGATACCCAATATTTTGTCATTGAAATGAACTGCCCAGTTTTTACCCATATTATGTCAGTAGCAGGATATTCCCTTACTGTACATCTACTATATATTGTATATATATAATGTTGGTGCAAATATTCATAAATTGTTCTCAATGTTTTTGATTCTGTGCTGCTCCTTATTCTTTCTGTAACAGTCTACAGGCATACCTCGAAGATGTTGTGGGTTTGCAGCAATAAAGCGAATACCACAATAAAGTGAGTCACAAATTTTTTGCTTTCCCAGTGCATATAAAAGTTACATTTATACTATTCTGTAGTCTGTCAAGTGTGCAACAGAATTATGCTTAAAAAAACAATGTATCTATAGGGGTTCCAGAAGAAGAAGAGAAAAAGAAAGGGACTGAGAAAATATTTGAAGAGATTATAGTTGAAAACTTCCCTAATATGGGAAAAGAAATAGTTAATCAAGTCCAGGAAGCACAGAGAGTCCCATACAGGATAAATCCAAGGAGAAATACGCCAAGACACATATTCATCAAACTGTCAAAAATTAAATACAAAGAAAACATATTAAAAGCAGCAAGGGAAAAACAACAAATAACACACAAGGGAATCCCCATAAGGTTAACAGCTGATCTTTCAGCAGAAACTCTGCAAGCCAGAAGGGAGTGGCAGGACATATTGAAAGTGTTGAAGGAGAAAAACCTGCAATCAAGATTACTTTACCCAGCAAGGATCTCATTCAGATTTGATGGAGAAATTAAAACCTTTACAGACAAGCAAAAGCTGAGAGAGTTCAGCACCACCAAACCAGCTCTACAACAACTGCTAAAGGAACTTCTCTAGGCAAGAAACACAAAAGAAGGAAAGGACCTACAATAATGAACCCAAAACAATTAAGAAAATGGGAATAGGAACACACATATCGATAATTACCTTAAATGTAAATGGACTAAATGCTCCCACCAAAAGACACAGATTGGCTGAATGGATACAAAAACAAGACCCATATATTTGCTGTCTACAAGAGACCCACTTCAGACCTAGAGACACATACAGACTGAAAGTAAGGGGATGGAAAAAGGTATTTCATGCAAATGGAAACCAAAAGAAAGCTGGAGTAGCAATTCTCATATCAGACAAAATAGACTTTAAAACAAAGACTATTAGAAGAGACAAAGAAGGACACTACATAATGATCAAGGGATCGATCCAAGAAGAAGATATAACAATTGTAAATATTTATGCACCCAACTTAGGTGCACCTCAATACATAAGGCAAATACTGACAACCATAAAAGGGGAAATCGACAGTAACACATTCATAGTAGGGGACTTTAACACCCCACTTTCACCAATGGACAGATCATCCAAAATGAAAATAAATAAGGAAACACAAGCTTTAAATGATACATTAAACGAGATGGAGTTAATTGATATTTATAGGACATTCCATCCAAAAACAACAGAATACACATTTTTCTCAAGTGCTCATGGAACACTCTCCAGGATAGATCATATCTTGGGTCACAAATCAAGCCTTGGTGAATTTAAGAAAATTGAAATTGTATCAAGTATCTTTTCTGACCACAACGCCATGAGACTAGATATCAATTACAGGAAAAGATCTGTAAAAAATACAAACACATGGAGGCTAAACAATACACTACTTAATAATGAAGTGACCACTGAAGAAATCAAAGAGGAAATCAAAAAATACCTAGAAACAAACGACAATGGAGACACAATGACCCAAAACCTGTGGGATGCAGCAAAAGCAGTTCTAAGGGGGAAGTTTATAGCAATACAAGCCCACCTTAAGAAGCAGGAAACATCTCGAATAAACAACCTAACCTTGCACCTAAAGCAATTAGAGAAAGAAGAACAAAAAACCCCCAAAATTAGCAGAAGGAAAGAAATCATAAAAATCAGATCAGAAATAAATGAAAAAGAAATGAAGGAAACAATAGCAAAGATCAATAAAACTAAAAGCTGGTTCTTTGAGAAGATAAACAAAATAGATAAACCACTAGCCAGACTCATCAAGAAAAAAAGGGAGAAGACTCAAATCAATAGAATTAGAAATGAAAAAGGAGAGGTAACAACTGACACTGCAGAAATAAAAGAGATCATGAGAGATTACTACAAGCAACTCTATGCCAATAAAATGGACAATCTGGAAGAAATGGACAAATTCTTGGAAATGCACAACCTGCCAAGACTGAATCAGGAAGAAATAGAAAATATGAACAGACCAATCACAAGCACTGAAATTGAAACTGTGATTAAAAATCTTCCAACAAAGAAAAGCCCAGGACCAGATGGCTTCACAGGCGAATTCTATCAAACATTTAGAGAAGAGCTAACACCTATCCTTCTCAAACTCTTCCAAAATATAGCAGAGGGAGGAACACTCCCAAACTCCTTCTACGAGGCCACCATCACCTTGATACCAAAACCAGACAAGGATGTCACAAAGAAAGAAAACTACAGGCCAATATCACTGATGAACATAGATGCAAAAATCCTCAACAAAATACTAGCAAACAGAATCCAACAGCACATTAAAAGGATCATACACCATGATCAAGTGGGGTTTATTCCAGGAATGCAAGGATTCTTCAATATACGCAAATCTATCAATGTGATAAACCATATTAACAAACTGAAGGAGAAAAACCATATGATCATCTCAATAGATGCAGAGAAAGCTTTTGACAAAATTCAACACCCGTTTATGATAAAAACCCTGCAGAAAGTAGGCATAGAGGGAACTTTCCTCAACATAATAAAGGCCATATATGACAAGCCCACAGCAAACATCGTCCTCAATGGTGAAAAACTGAAAGCATTTCCACTAAGATCAGGAACAAGACAAGGTTGCCCACTCTCACCACTCTTATTCAACATAGTTTTGGAAGTTTTAGCCACAGCAATCAGAGAAGAAAAGGAAATAAAAGGAATCCAAATCGGAAAAGAAGAAGTAAAGCTGTCACTGTTTGCAGATGACATGATCCTATACATAGAGAACCCTAAAGATGCTACCAGAAAACTACTAGAGCTAATCAATGAATTTGGTAAAGTGGCAGGATACAAAATTAATGCACAGAAATCTCTGGCATTCCTATATACTAATGATGAAAAATCTGAAAGTGAAATCAAGAAAACACTCCCATTTACCATTGCAACAAAAAGAATAAAATATCTAGGAATAAACCTACCTAAGGAGACAAAAGATCTGTATGCAGAAAATTATAAGACACTGATGAAAGAAATTAAAGACGATACAAATAGATGGAGAGATATACCATGTTCTTGGATTGGAAGAATCAACATTGTGAAAATGACTCTACTACCGAAAGCAATCTATAGATTCAATGCAATCCCTATCAAACTACCACTGGCATTTTTCACAGAACTAGAACAAAAAATTTTGCAATTTGTATGGAAACACAAAAGACCCCGAATAGCCAAAGCAATCTTGAGAGCGAAAGAAGGAACTGGAGGAATCAGGCTCCCAGACTTCAGACTATACTACAAAGCTACAGTTATCAAGACGGTATGGTACTGGCACAAAAACAGAAAGATAGATCAATGGAACAGGATAGAAAGCCCAGAGATAAACCCACGCACATATGGTCACCTTATCTTTGACAAAGGAGGCAGAAATGTACAGTGGAGAAAGGACAGCCTATTCAATAAGTGGTGCTGGGAAAACTGGACAGCTACATGTAAAGGTATGAAATTAGATCACTCCCTAACACCATACACAAAAATAAGCTCAAAATGGATTAAAGACCTAAATGTAAGGCCAGAAACTATCAAACTCTTAGAGGAAAACATAGGCAGAACACTCTATGACATAAATCACAGCAAGGTCCTTTTTGACCCACCTCCTAGAGAAATGGAAATAAAAACAAGAGTAAACAAATGGGACCTAATGAAACTTAAAAGCTTTTGCGCAGCAAAGGAAACCATAAACAAGACCAAAAGACAACCCTCAGAATGGGAGAAAATATTTGCAAATGAAGCAACTGACAAAGGATTGATCTCCAAAATTTATAAGCAGCTCATGCAGCTTAATAACAAAAAAACAAACAACCCAATCCAAAAATGGGCAGAAGACCTAAATAGACATTTCTCCAAAGAAGATATACAGAGTGCCAACAAACACATGAAAGAATGCTCAACATCACTAATCATGAGAGAAATGCAAATCAAAACTACAATGAGATATCATCTCACACCAGTCAGAATGGCCATCATCAAAAAAGCTAGAAACAATAAATGCTGGAGAGGGTGTGGAGAAAAGGGAACCCTCTTGCACTGTTGGTGGGAATGTAAATT
The DNA here is from genome assembly GCF_949774975.1 of Lagenorhynchus albirostris. Taxonomy (NCBI): domain Eukaryota; kingdom Metazoa; phylum Chordata; class Mammalia; order Artiodactyla; family Delphinidae; genus Lagenorhynchus; species Lagenorhynchus albirostris. The sequence continues at coordinate 92,812,778 of NC_083099.1, read as the reverse complement.
GATACAGCCACTGTGGAGAACAGTATGGAGGTTCCTTAAAAAGCTACAAATAGAACTACCATATGACCCAGCAATACCACTACTGGGCATATACCCTGAGAAAACCATAATTCAAAAAGAGTCATGTACCAAAATGTTCATTGCAGCTCTATTTACAATAGCCCGGAGATGGAAACAACCTAAGTGTCCATCATCGGATGAATGGATAAAGAAGATGTGGCACATATATACAATGGAATATTACTCAGCCATAAAAAGAGACAAAATTGAGCTATTTGTAATGAGGTGGATAGATCTAGAGTCTGTCATACAGAGTGAAGTAAGTCAGAAAGAGAGAGACAAATACCGTATGCTAACACATATATATGGAATTGAAAAAAAAAATGTCATGAAAAACCTAGGGGTGAAACAGGAATAAAGACACAGACTTACTAGAGAATGGACTTGAGTTTATGGGGAGGGGGAAGGGTAAACGGTGACAAAGCGATAAAGAGGCATGGACATATATACACTACCAAACGTAAGGTAAATAGCTAGTGGGAAGCAGCCGCATAGCACAGGGAGATCAGCTCGGTGCTTTGTGACCGCCTGGAGGGGTGGGATAGGGAGGGTGGGATAGGGAGGGAGACGCAAGCGGGAAGAGATATGGGAATATATGTATGTATATAACTGAGTCATTTTGTTGTGAAGCTGAAGCTAACATACCATTGTAAAGCAATTATACTCCAATAAAGATGTTAAAAAAAAAACAAAACAATGTATCTATCTTAGTTAAAAAAATACTTTATTGCTAAAAAATGCTAATTATCATCTGAGGCCTTTTGCTGGTGGAGGGTCTTGCCTCGATGTTGATGGCTGCCGACTGATCAGGGTGATGGTTGCTGAAGTTTAGGGTGGCTGTGGCCATTTCTTAAAAGAAGATAATGAAGTCTCCTGCATCACTTGACTCTTCCTTTCACAGATGATTGCTCTACAGCATGCAATGCTGTTTCATAGCATCTTACCCACAGCAGATCTTCTTTCAGAATTGGAGTCAATCCTCTCAAACCCTGCAGCTGCTTTGTCAACTAAGTTTATGTAATATTCTAAGTCCTTTGTTGTCATTTCAACACTCTTCACAGTTTCTTCACCAAGAGTAGATTCCATCTCAAGAAACCATTTTCTTTGCTCATCCAGAAGAAGCAACTTATCGATTCAAGTTTTATCATGAGATTTCAGCAATTCAGTCACATTTTCAGGCTCCGCTTCTAATTCTAGTTCTTTTGCTATTTTTGCCACATTTGTAGTCACCACTTCTACTGAAGTCTTAATCCCATCAAAAACATTCATGAGGATTGGAATCAACTTCTTTCAAACTCCTGATAATACTGATATTTTCACCTCTTCCCATGAATCGCAGAAGTTCTTAATGACATTTAGAATGGTGAATCCTTCCAAAAAGGTTTTCAATTTACTTTGCCCAGATCCATCAGAGGAATCACTATGTATGGCAGCTATAGCGCTATGAAATTAGTGTCTTAAATAATAAAACTTTAAAGCCAAAATGACTCCTTGATCTATGGGGGTACAGAATGGATGTTGTATTAGCAGGCATGAAAACAACATTAATCTCATTGTACACCTCCATCAGAGCTCTTGCATGACCAGATGTGTTGTCAATGAGCGTATTTTGAAAGAAATCTTTTTTTCTGATCAGTAGGATGCAATAGTGGGCTTAAAATATTCAGTAAACCATGTTGTAAACAAACGTGCTGTCATCCAGGCTTTGTTGTTCCATTTATAGAGCACAGGCAGAGTGTTCTGCCTCTTAATGGCCCTAGGATTTTCAGAATGGTAAATGAGCATTGGCTTCAACTTAAATTCATTGGCTGCACTAGTCCCTAACAGGAGAGTCAGCCTGTCCTTTGAAGTTTTGAAGCCAGGCTTTGACTTCTCCTCTCTAGCTATGAAAGTCCTAGATGGCATCTTCTTCCAATAAGGCTGTTTCATCTAATATTGAAAGCCTGTTTAGTGTAGTTACCTTCATGAATTATCTTAGCTAAATCTTCTGATAACTTGCTGCAGCTTCTACATCAGCACTTGCTGCTTCATCTTGCACTTTGATGTTATGGAGATGGCTTCTTTCCTTAAACGTCATGAACCAATTTCTGTTGGCTTCATTCTTCTCTTCTGCAGCTTCCTCACCTCTCTCAGCCTTTAGAATCGGAGAGAGCTGAGGCCTTGCTTGGGATCAGGCTTTGGCTTAAGGGAATGTTATGGCTGGTTTGATCTTCTGTCCAGACCACTACAACTTTCTCTGTATCAGCAGTAAGGCTGTTTCACTTTCTTATCATTCATGTGTTCACTGGAATAACACTTTTAATTTCCTTCACTTTAATTTTCTTGTGCATTCACAACTTGGCTAACTGTTTGGTGCAAGAGCCTAGCTTTGGGCCTATCTCAGCTTTAAACATGCCTTCCTCACTAACCTTATCATTTCTAGCTTTTGATTGAAAGTGAGAGATGTGCAACTCTTCCTTTCACTTGAACACTTAGAAGCCAGTGCAGGGTTATTCATTGGCCTAATGTCAGTGTTGTGTCTCAGGGAATAGGAAGACTGAGGAGAAGGTGAGAGATGGGGGAACAGCTGGTCACTGGAGTAGTCAGAACACATACAATATTTATCGATTAAATTCGCCCACCTTATATGGGCACAGTTTGTGGCCTCCCCAAACAATTACAATAGTAACTTCAAAGATCACTGATCACAAATCACCATACAAAATAAAATGATGAAAAAGTTTGAGATATTATGAGAATTACCAAAATGTGACACAGAGAGATGAAGTGAGCAAATGCTCTTGGAAAAATAGTGCCAATAGACTTACTCAATGCAGGGTTGCCACAAATCTTCAATTTGTAAAAAACACATCATCTGCAAAGCACAATAAATCAAAGTGCAATAACATGAGGTATGCCTATATATGCCATCAAGCCTTTAAGGCAGGAAAATGTAAGGAAGTTAAATTAAAAATAAAAATTAGAAATTTTATCTTGGATAAGAAGCTAGGTGCAGACTCTACAATAGGTTAATAATAAAATTTTAGATTATCTATTTTTTTATGTACTCTTTCATTTGAAACAATTTTATCAATAAAAATTTTGTTCATTATCATAAAAATTTTATAATTTTTTACAATTTCATAGCATCATTTTATATTTCCAGACATTAAGACAAGGAGCTTTCTTGGAAGAAAAGCATAAAGGCTCAATATTAATTTATTAAAATTAACCTTTAGGATTACTGGTAGGAAAAAGTCAAATAATAATAGCTCTCTCAAAAAAACATAGTGGTAGCTGGGTTTAGAGTATGAATATAGAGGAGTTTTTAGGTTAGATTGATACATCAACATTATTCTTGGCAGAATATATTTACTCATTCATTTATTTTAAAAATTATTTATTAAGGATTTATTATGCATCGTGGTAGGTAATGGAAAGCTATGGCTCTTGCTCTTAAAGAGGGCATGATCCACTGAGGAGGTAAACACAGCAAAATAAATGCAGTGATTGAATACTTGTGAGGAAACTCTAACCTGGATTCAGGATGATAGAGAATAGAGGAGGGGAAACGTCCTAGAGGGGGATTCTTAGTTGATGAGGAGGAATTGGTAGGATAAAAATGGGTAGGCATGTAAGACCAGGAATAGAGTCAACAACAAATGCAGAGAGGCTTAAAACAGATGGTTTTCTAGGGAACTCCACTAATGTTGCTAAAGCACAAAGTGAAAGATAAAAAATGGCAATGGATGGGTAGAGGGAGGGATGGAAGACAGATTGTGGAGGACCTTCTATGTCATGTTTGGTATCTTGGTCCTTTTTCTTATGAGCAAGGGAGAGATGCAGAAGGATTATAAGCAGGTGTAGACATATGGAGAATGAATTTGAAATGCTTAGCCTGGAGCTAACTGAGATGCTGCTAAAATAATCCACTTTAAAGATAATAAAGTAATAGTGGAAAGAAGAGTACTATAGATACATTTGAGAAATATTTGGGGGTAAAACCAGAGGATATTTATTGAATGGTAAAAAAGGAGGGTGAAGAAATAATTAAGAATACATATTTACAGTGTGGGTGACTAGGTAGACAGTGAAGCCCCTAACTTGTATAAAAGATCCTAGAAAAGTAGGTTTAGAGAGGAAGAGGAGGGGCTCATGATATTTTAATTTTAAAGAGGGCTTTTGGCCATTCAAATGGCAGTATCTGGCAGACATTGAAATGTATAAGTTCAAAACTCAATAGATATTTTTAACTGGGAATATCAATTCAGACATCATTTTTATATAGCTGGTAGTTAAAATGGTAAGTGTGGGCTGAGATCTCCTAGTGAAAGATTTGGAATAAGACTAGTGGATCAACACAGTATTTAGAAAGTTTTATGTGGTCAGAGAAGAAAAAATCCAATAAGGGGAAAATAGAATCAGCTACAATGTATTAGGAAATTCAAGCTAGAGGATAAGTGCCAACAAAGTCCGGTAGGTAGAAAGTTTTATGTATTCCTATATGTTTCTAGAAAGATGGACGGAACAATTATCAATTTTGCCTGCTACAGAAAGTCCAGGACAATAAGGAATAATATTTACCTATAGACACTGTGATGAGGAAGTCATTAGTATCTTAGTGAGAGACTGTCCAGGGCTGTGATAGGAAAGAATCTTTATTACCATGCATTAAGGATGACCACATGAATGACAAAGCCGTGACAAAAATATAAACCAATCTTGGGGAAGTTCAGATGAGGAAGTACTGGGAAAGATTAGATCGTTCTTAGAAGGAAATATTGCCATTAAAGGGAAGTTTGTTTCTTTATAATGGGGAAGACCTGAGCATATTTAAATGCTCAGAGATAAGAGCCATTTGAGAGGGAGAGGTTGAAAATACCGAGTTAAGAGGTAAGATGGTCCTTAACTAACAGAGCAAGACTCCAGAGGAATCAGGATGGCACAGGCTTATTGGATGACAATAGGTGGTAGGGGGGAAGTCAATGAATTCTTAGATATGAGAGGGAAAAAAAAGTGAGCTTAGGTTTGTCTATAGACAGATTTGTAGATTTGGAGCCTGGACATAGAGCTAGATTGTATCTGAAGGCTTCAATGGTATCAGTGCAATTGGAGATAAGGTCTTCTGCCCAAAAAGAGGGTGATGGGAGTTGATCAAGGAACTTAAGAAGAGAGATTGGAATCTGGAAGACTCATTGACAGAAATGGAAGGAGGAGTTGACCAAGGACAATAAACACATTAACTATTGATGCAGAGGAGCCGTTTGAGATTTAAAACTGTGTACCAGAGATGATCACAGTCTGCTTGGTTTGGTAGTTTTCTGCACAGGTTCTCAGTGCCTAGGGGATAGGAGCACAGAAGGCATATTTTAGCATTAATGTAAGTTTGGGTTTTTTGAGTGAAGAAAGCAGCAGAAGAATGTAAGGAAATTGAGCGTGATCTAAGAGTCATTCAGGTAATCAGAGAGAGAGCTGGAGAGTAAAGAGTCAGAGACTGTAGAGAGGCCTAAGTGTAGAGAGAAAATAGAGGGAAATAAAAAAATATGGGAATCTAAATTGTTAAGGACAGAAGAGAAGAGCCTAAAAAAACAGGAGGTTGTGGCCAGGGATTAGAACTAAAGGGAAATTATTTGTTTTGTTTTGCAGTACGTGGGCCTCTCAGTGTTGTGGCCTCTCCCATTGCGGAGCACAGGTTCTAGACGTGCAGGCTCAGCGGCCATGGCTCACGGGCCCAGCTGCTCCGCGCCATGTGGGATCTTCCTGGACCGGGGCACGAACCAGTGTCCCCTGCATTGGCAGGCGGACTCTCAACCACTGCGCCACCAAGGAAGCCCTAAAGGCAAATTATTGAACAGACTGGGACTAAGATGTGATTTGGCCAAGACCATAGTACTGTCTAGCATCGATCTTAATCTCTATGGCTCTAGGGTGTTCTCATCAGTTACTTCTCAACTTCTGTTCTACTAAAAAAAATTTAAAAAAGTATTACTTCACGAATATGGAGACAAGGTAGTGTGTGCTGTTAAGAGGCTTACCAAAGATAATAGGGAGTTAGTGAAGAGGCAAAAATATAAGTCAGGGTGTTTGTTGGGAAATTAGGTTAGAAGTGTCACTGAAATACTTGAATAAAGTCTTATAATTTTTTCTTCTTTGAGAGATATAGGGGGACTTCCCTGGTTGTCCGGTTGTTGGGACTCTGTGCTCACAGTGAGGGGGGCCCGGGTTTGTTTCCTGGTCAGCGAACTGAATCCCGCATGCTGCAACTAAAGATCCCGCATACCACAACTAAGACCTGCTGCAGCTGAATATAAATAAGTAAACAAATAAATATTTTTTAAAAAGAGAGAGATATAGGTTTTATCACAGAACATAGCTGTAGAACTCTATACTTAACTAAGGACGTTTGAAAGAGTAGCACAAAGATGCCCACATTCTGTTTGGTGAGGCATTCAGAAGAATTACCAGCACTTGCCCAATGTTAGGAAGAAAGAAAGAATTAGAGAGAGAGAGCAAGAAAGAGGAAAAAGAAAGAAAGGCAATTTACATGTCTAATGAAGTCTATCAAAATATAACAAAATAGAAAGTTGAGTTATGCTGCAGGATTTCTTTTATATCACACACCAAAACATCCTAGAAATCTCTGCCTCTGTATCTTAATATTTTACAAATCCTCTTCTGTCTCTCTTCTCTACCTAAACAAACAAACAAAAAAAACCCCAACTTTCCCTGAAACTCAGACTACAATGGCTAATACCTTTCTCTTCCTTCCCCACTCATCTTCCATGCTCTTCTCTACAGGCAAATCTCAGCCTTCCCCTTCACTAAAATTCATCTTATTGGATTGCGGAAAAGTGAAGGGGAAAATAAGGGAACTGAAAATCTAATAATACGATGATATGTATTTTTCTGTTTGCTAAACTGTTGCTAAATTATTACCAGGAACAGGGCTAAGATATCCACATGTTGTTATTCTATGTTTGCATATTCATGTAGGGAATAAAGAAGCAGACAAAGAGAAATGCTGTTAGAGTCTTTTTTTTTAACATCTTTATTGGGGTATAATTGCTTTACAATGGTGTGTTAGTTTCTGCTTTATAACAAAGTGAATCAGTTATACATATACATATGTTCCCATAAAGTTTCTCTGTCTGTCATTGTCTTTCATGTCTGTGGTATCATATGACAGTGAGCTATCATATGGGCTCTGGAGTTGGGCTGCTTGGGTTTAAATCCTGGCTCTTCCACTTATGAGCTCTGTGCCTCTAGGCAAGTTATTTAGGGAAATTAAATATACCTGAATTTCCTCATCTATAACACAAGGGTGATGATAATAGCATTGAACTCACCGAGTTATTATGAGGATTAAAGGAGATAATGTTGGTAATATACAGTAAGTCCTCAATAAATGTTAATCATTATTACTTTGACTGCTAATACAGAGAAAAGAAGAAAAAGGAGGTCAGAGAGAAGAGAACCTAAATGTGTCAGTTTACTCTAGAAATAGTCTGTGAAATAGAAAGTTATTAGAATTTTTCTTTACATTGAAGTGCTCAAAGCTAGGAAACCAGCAAACCTTCAAGTGTTTTTGACAGTAGGTTCTTCGGATATAAGACGGCTGTTTAGTGGTCCCAAGTAAGATTTAATTACACAATTGAATTCCGAGTGAAGTGAATTAGAAAGACAAATATCATATGATATCATATATCATATGATAAAAACATATTGATACAAATGAACTTATTTACAAAACAGACTCACAGACATAGAAAACAAACTATGGTTACCAAAGGGGAAAGGTGGGGGGGAGGGATAAATTAGGAGTTTGGAATTAACATATACACACTACTATATAATATAGTTAACCAACAAGGGCCTACTGTATAGCACAAGGAACTCTGCTTAATATTCTGTAATAATCTAAATGGGAAAAGAATTTGAAAAAGAATAGATACATGCATAAGTGAATCACTTTGCTGTACACCTGAAACTAACACAACATTGTAAATCAACGATAGTCCAATATAAAATGAAAATTTTTTAAAAAGCATACATGAAATATGTGCATATTTCTCCAGGAAGGGGCATCAGTTATCACAGAGAGAACTTCCATTTTATTTGATGACATAGTAGACTATAGGGTTCATAATATAGAAGGATTAATGATAATTGTGAAGATAATACTTTTACACTGTAAAGTTGCTAGTTATAAACTAAAATGATATGAGTGATTAAGATTTGTTAGCAGATGATTATGAACATAACTGCAAATATATGTAATATCTTTAGAATACTTGTAACAAATGTACTGCACCCTTTCAAATGATAAGTTGATTTTTAGATGTGACTAAAAATAGTAGCTGACATTTATTTTATGGAAATATTCTAAGATCTTTTCATGTAGTAATTAACTTCATACTCACAACAACCAGAGAGGTGGGCTCTATTTTTATCACTTTATGGATAAAGAAATTGATGGAGGGTTGAGTAAAATCATATATACAGTAAATAGTGTACTGAAACCCAACCAACTCTATATTACCTCCCCAAAATACTAAACATAGTCCATTATCTAGATTTTTTTAAATAACACATGAATTAAATCTTACTTTACCAAGGACTAGAATAAACTTTTAATAATTTAACTCAAAAAAATTTTTTTAAATTCATAGTTGGTGTTTCTGTGTACTTAATGTAATTATATTTGCAATCCAGGATTTTATCATTTGCATTTACCATTCAATAGAAGTTAATTTTCAGAAGCACTCTTAGAGAAAATTTGCCACTTAAAAACCTAACTTTGAAAAAAGTAGAATATAATTTACTGTTATATAAAAACAGAAATTTACTGTTTCAAACAGTACTAGCCTTGAACACTAATCACAACACACTCTTAACTTAAAAGGTTAAATTAGGCTTTAAGGGAAAAATAAAATGACCGTTGTTCATGATTATTAATTTGGTTAAAAGTTTTGAGAAATTGGTTTCATCATGAGCCAGGGAACAAACTGATTTATGGAAATATATTGGTCTATTTAATACATAATAGAATAAAACCGTACGTGCAAGTTTTTCTTTTTCTTTTTTTTTTCTTTTCTAAACCACAATCTTCTAGAGGGCTTAAATTTACAGAGGAACCCTGATGAGTAGCATGTGTTGAATATGTAAAGCTGGGCTTGGAAAATTATACTACATATACAAATTCCTTCATATGAAGTAGGATTTGTGTATACTATCTTTGACTTTATTTCATGAATAGGCACAGTAGCATACTTATATTAGTTGCTAAATGTTTTAAAACTGATTGTAGGCTATTAAAGAGGTAGAGAATACAAAAAGAGAGGAAGCAATCTTACATGTTCAGTATTTTAATGAAGAAGCTGGTTCCTCAATGTCTACAGGATAAACTCTTAACTTTCTACTATACCTGAAGCTGGGCCTCTTCTACAAACCTTACCTGTCTGCTCCACAGCTACTTCCCCTATGCAGGAATAATAAACTCCAGTAAGTATTCCTCGTACCTATAATGTGTTTCATGGAAAGTCTATACCTTTCATAAACTGCTGGTAAAATCCTGGTTCAAGATCTGGTTTAAGAGGCTCCTTTTCTTAAAATTTGCCTTAAGTTGTTTAAGCAGAGTGGGTCTTTTTATCTCTTGAGCCAGTTTTATAAGCAGTCTATGTCATTATTATTTTTTTCATATATATATGTGTGTGTACACACACACACACACACACATACACATCTCATCTAGTTCATTGTGAATTCTCTGATGTCAAAACTACGTTATCTTTGTCAATAAGTCCCAAGCAGAACATATGAGACAAAGCAGTATCTCAATTTATCCTGAGACAAAGCAGTATCTCAATTTATCCTTGTTGAATGAATTATTAGAGATATTTCCTTTGGAATAAAAATAATTAAAAAATCCTAGCCATCACCTTCAGGTCATTGTCAGAGGAAATGTCATAAAGGAGAAAAACCTGGGTCAGGATCAGGAATCATGGATTCTTGTCTTGGCTCTCCCACTAGCTCTCTCCTTGGCCTTTCTATAGACATGAAGTGTTCCTGAACAATAACTAAATCATCTACAAAATAAGGACTCAGTTGCTTCTTTAAATGTAGATGATTTTTGGACCCAATGAACAATAAAATAAATACAGAAATTAATTATCTCAATAATGACCAAGGAGTTTCCTGGAAGAATTATTTGTGAATGAAAACTTAAAAAGCATATAATAAGGATTTACACAGTTTCAGAATCTTAAAACTTTAAAAAAATAAATACAAAGCTTCAAATATTTAGCATAATGATTCTACATGAAATTTCTTGAAAATTTACTGAGTTTGTATATTCTCTTTAAAGTCATGTCATGAAATAAGATAAATTCTGTTTTATTAATCTCATTCTTATATAAATTTTGATTGATATGAGTTGATAAGGCATAATATTAAATGTTAAGACACTTGATCTCAAACAAAGCACTTTTTTTTGGTCACAGTTGTCCTTTTTTCTTACATCTTTATTGGATTTTTTTTTTTTTTTGCAGTACGTGGGCCTCTCACTGCTGTGGCCTCTCCCGCTGTGGAGCACAGGCCCCGGACGCGCAGGCCCGGCGGCCATGGCCCACGGGCCCAGCCGCTCCGCGGCATGTGGGATCCTCCCGGACCGGGGCACGAACCCGTGTCCCCTGCATCGGCAGGCAGACTCTCAACCACTGCGCCACCAGGGAAGCCCCTTTATTGGATTATAATTGCTTTACAATGTTGTGTTAGTTTCTACTGTACAACAAAGTGAATCAGCTATATGTATACCTATCCCCTCCCTCTTGAGCCTCCCTCCCACCCTCCCATCTCACCCCTCTAGGTTGTTACAAAGCACGGAGCTGATCTCCCTGAAACAAAGCACTTTTATAAATACTTACATTTATTGTTGCTTTTGACAGTTTCCCTTAAATATAGGACATCTCTTCTGCGCTTGTGTTCTGAACTAATTGAGTTAAAGAGTAAAGCAGATGAATAATAACTAATAATAATACCACTAATAACTTCAGATAATGTAGTTTTTAGGTCTGTTACTGTTAGGCAGGTAGATTTTGTGCATACAGCTCTTCAGAATTAATCAAACAAGATATAGAAAGTACTGGGAATCTGCAGGGCTTCCCTTTAAAGAGAACGGAGGAAGGAAGGGTCAGCCTATTTCTCCTCCCAAAGATATAGCACTTCTTATCCGCTGGGGAGGAGTGAATGAGAGGGTGGAGAGAAGCCAAGGGTGTCATGTTAACTGATATACCTTCGCATGGAAGAAGGTATCAGTAGTTAGAAATAGGTGTTGGCCCAAATACTATCACCCATAACCTCCAGGTATGTGCTTGAGGAAGAGTTTACAGTAACTGTCTAAAGAGATAAATCAGAGAACTCATAAAAATACTTTGCATGAAACCAGGGTATTTATGACTGGATGACAGTCATTAGAGGCAGATTTCATCTATTCTGATATACTTTCTTGCCTTTTGCTCCTCATTTTCTTTACCCCTTGCACAAAACCCTCAGAAGGAGCATTAGAGGACGACACACTGGCAGCAGCCAAAGCAACGTTATGCTCATACGTCATGGCCTCTGACTCTTCTCCAGCCAATTTTCTGACCATATTCATGGGAGCTTTTGGAGGACAAGATGTAAATAAGGATTTTCAAACCAGTGGCTCACAGACCGACTAGTAGCATGATTTTTGTGGTATGTTTGTTTGGATATTTACTGTGTGTTTTATTTTAATTATATTTATTCATTTACTTTTGGATCTTAGGTATAGAAAGCTGGATAATTGCACTCCTTAGTCCATAGCATGTTATTATCATATGTCCACGTAATACTTTTTTTTTTTTAATTTGGTATTCCTCTCTCATTTCTCATATCAGTCTTGTCTCGCATAACCAAGGCAGGATTCTAATGTGTTTGATTTATGTCATTCAATGTACCTGAAATCTTATAAAATATTTTGGGTTGTTTTTTATGTAAACATTTTAAATTTATATAAGTGATATTATGCTGGAAATCTCATTCAATTTCTTTTTTTCTCAGTGCTGTATTTTATAAATCCATGTGCTATGCGCCATAAACCATTTTTATAAAAGTTGAATCAGTTCCCAACATTTACAAATTAGAAGATTTTTACATACAAATGCAGATTGTTGGTTTCTCTTTGAGTCTATTTCTGCATGGCAAACAATCACAGGACCTTTATTGACTGCTGCCTTAAGAAGGAGCGTATTCTTTCTATTTTTCTGTTAGACACTAGTCACTCATTAGCTGTTCCCTGTAAGCATTTCATTTTGCAGCCTCTAGAAGCTAAGAAACATGAACATGGCTCATGGGACACTGTGGCCTGTTAAACTCTTATATTTTCCTTCCCTTCTCCCCTCCCTTTTTCCCAGCACTAAGTCTCCAGTTTAACTTCTAACTACCAGTATCTTTTCCTTGGTTATTAGCAACTTTTTCTTGAAGGACAAAAAGTGACTCTAGGATTCCTTTCCATTTCCACATTTGTATGTAATTCAGCCCTTTTTCTCCATTAGGCCCTTCTACTGTTTGCTATGTGAACACCCGTTCTTTTACCTTTACTCAAATTATGCACTTTGTCCTCATTTATGAGATGCCATCTCCATCAGTAAGTATCATTCCCATATTTCCATTAGAGCCCTGTTGTTTTTCACTCTTCTATACTCTCTCATAGTACTCCCTGTTCTATCACTGCTTCTAAAACCAGAATCCCCTACACCCTCACACATATCTCTTCTTTTGAAGTAGTATATACATTCTGCTTTTACCATTCATTCATTCCTTCAGCCATTCAGCCAGTCAACAAATATTTATTGAGGTACTACTAGGTGCTAGGAACACTGTTCTAGTTTCTGCGAATACAGAAATAAACAAAAAACAAACAAAAAGAATAAAATTATCTTCCTATTTCCATCCTCATGACTCATAGAGGATATCAATAGTTGGGAATATGCAGTGGCCAAACACCATCACTCTTCCGCACCATGAAGTGGTTTTTGTAACTGGTTGGAAAAAATGTATGACTGCTCTTATTGACTTTTATAATTTTCACCTGATGCTTAAAAATAGGTTGAAAATACATTTAGGTCTTAACATCTATTAGATTCCTTAATCAGTTTGGAGAATTGTAGGTTTAGATTTAGTTCCAGGTTGATTTTACTAAGTTTACTGTAAAGTCAGCAAAAAGCAGTGGAAATAATATACTCAGACTATGGATAAGTGTGGGAACTTCTCCCTAATATCTCCCTATTTCTTTGTGGAGCCAAATCCTAAGTTTGGTGGTCACTACAGGCAATATAGAATGAGGAATACACCAGGTCAGAGGATCCAGGCCATACTTTGAACCATCAGGCTTGGGCGGGGGGTGGGGGATGGGTGGTTCCTCACTATGCCCCAATCACTTACCTTTCTGTTCTATTTCCAATGTGATACTAGACCCACAGGAGGCCAGGCCATGCTGACCACAGTAAGTGAGAAATTTCTTATTATCAGAGCCTCTCACTATCTCTAGATGAGAGGAAATCTGCCTTGTAAGTGTTTGAGGTGAGAAGGTCACTGATAAGGAGGTTGTAGAACCTGCATTAAATGGTAGACCTCTTCCCTAAAGGGGGTAGAAAGAACACACTTGACAGAGTTCTCTGACAATTTACTTTGTGCATCTAGCAATGTAGTCCCTGGCCTCAGTCCTGAACGACCAGAAACAGGGTGTTATCCATTGAAAGCTCTTTGTCTTTTCTTAATCTGGTTCAAGATTTGGTTTGTGAAAGTCCAAGGCAAGACAAGCTCAAGACAAAGAATTGTATATACCTATAGGAAAATTGTATATACCTATAGGAAAATTGTATATACCTATGGAGATTTTTATATACTAATTTTAAGTTGGATATCAATGATTTTTGTTACTACTACAGCTTGAATTGACTTTTTTTGTTAATATATACAAGATATTCCTGATATTTTGAAGTTAATGTCTTTCTTTTTTTGGTGAGCATTGTTTAAAGTAAGAAAGTCGATAAATCAATTTAACAATATCATACAAACCTACCAAATGTATTTGTTCTCAGTTGGTAACTGAATCCTATTCATGCATTTTATTTATAAAAATAAAATTTTTTTCATGCTAGTTTCAGAGAGACAGGATATATTAACGAAGTTGCTTTCTATTCTGTGACAGGCTCTAATGTTTATTGACTACCTACTACATGTCAGGCACTGTACATGTTGCTGTACATATTCTATTGAAATTAATTCAAGTTAAATTAAGGATGGGGTTAGTATTTCTATTTTAGATCTGAGGACAATTAATATCACAGAAGTAAGTAACCTGGTGGAGATTACATAGATAGTATGTGGAAGAATTATAATTAAATAATGATATTAAATAAAGCCTACACACACACACACACACACACACACACTTTGAAGACTAAGCCAACTGTTCAGAACTTGGAAATGAACGTATCTGATTCCAGGTCTCATACTTTCCCCATTTTAATAATGATAGTGTTATAAGAAAGAGACAACCTGCCTTGATTCTCTTCCCCAGGGCTGGCATGGCTAGGTAGGCTTAGCCAGTGTGATTTGAGGGGTTCTGGGAAGGAAGGCTTACTCAGACCCAGACTATCTCTATACAAATCCCCATCTGAAAGGCTTCAATTTAAGAGTCAATATCAATAAAACTTCAGGGAATTTGTTGATCCAAACCATTTCCAGTGGTGACAGATAACAGAGAACACAGTCCCCAAGAATTAAGACAAAGGACAACATATAGGTTTTCTCCGGGAAGGGAAGCAACAGGAATACTGAGAAGGCCATAGAACAGACGTGAGGCAGCAAATAATAAGCTGCACTTATTTACAGTTTTCTTAAGTTTTCTCTGCTCAGTACATGGAAAGGCATCAGTTCTGACCTTTAGAAAAATATTAGGTTTTGATATGATATTTTCAATTTGGTATAAAAATCATTTAAGAAAGTAAACGTAGTACCCTACGATGTCTTAATTTGCTTTTTTTTTTTTTTTTTCAAATAAAGCATACCTGCTTCAGATGTGTCAGATGTGTTCTCTTCTGGTAACGTGTGTTATCTCAAGGTCAAACGAATCCCAGCAGGGAGACCACAAATACACAGCATTATAAATGACCTCTGGAGAACAGAAAAGTGAATATTAATCAATGGTAAGCACTCCAAGACAGCAGGAGACTCTTTTGGCTAGGTTGCATGACACTTCTTCTAATGGCATGACTACTTGACAGCTCTTTCATTCTGGGGGAAAAAAAAAGTTGAACGAGAGTCAGGGAGGTCATAAGCCAAATCAAAATCTCAAAGGAGAAATCAACCCCCAGAAGTACTCTTTAAAAAGATGGACAGTGTATCCAATGTGTAGACATGTTACAGTGACTCATATTTGATTTTAAAGTATTATACAATCAGCTACTAAGCATCAATAATTTCAATTCAGTGAGGACAATGAAGATTTTTCAAAAACAAAGACAAAACTAGAAAGATTTGCTCCAAGCAATTAGTTAATTGGGGGGCAGCAAAACAAAGAAGAACAATTAAATTATGGTTTTTATTTATTTTTTTATTCTTTTTATTTTTTCTTTTTGCGGTACGCGGGCCTCTCACTGTTGTGGCCTCTTCCGTTGCGGAGCACAGGCTCCAGACGCGCAAGCTCAGCTGCCATAGCTCACGGGCCCAGCCGCTCCGTGGCATGTGGGATCTTCCCGGGCCGGGGCACGCACCCGTGTCCCCTGCATTGGCAGGCGGACTCTCAACCACTGCGCCACCAGGGAAGCCCTGGTTTTTATTTTTATTTTCTTACCACTAGCAATATAGTCATTGGTTTTCTCTGTTGACCGAAAAATCCGAGTTCCTATTTATAATTCATTCATCCACTTATTTCTTCAATGAGCATAAAAAACTTAGCTCTACTATATGCTAAGGACTGTCAAAATCACTAGAGTGAAAAAATACCAGAAGAGGAACTTCCCTGGTGGTCCAGTGGCTAAGACTCTGTGCTCCCAAGGCAGGGGGCCTGGGTTCAATTCCTGGTCAGGGCCCACGTGCTGCAACTAAAAGATGTTGCATGCCACAAGTAAGACCTGAGCAGTCAAATACATAAATAAATATTAAAATTTAAAAAATACCAGAAGATAGGAGAGATGAGATGGAAAGCCAGAAAAGAAATGGAAAGTTTAGTACCTGGAGAAGGAGGCAATGTGTAGGTCAGGAGAAGATGCCTGTCAATGTGGGGGACACGGGTTCGAGCCCTGGTCCGGGAAGATCTCACATGCCACGGAGCAACTAAGCCCATGCGCCACAACTACTGAAGCCCGAGTGCCTAGAGCCCGCACTCCGCAACAAAGAGAAGCCACCACAATGAGAAGCCCCTGCACCACAACGAACAGTAGCCACCGCTCGCCGCAACTAAAGAAAGCCTGCGCGCAGCAACGAAGACCCAACGCAGCCATAAATAAGTAAGTAAGTAAGTAAATAAAGAGAAGGGAAGAAACTGAGTGTCAGGGGTACAAGGTTGAAACCCAAAGAACAAACAGGTGGAATGGTGAGTACTGGACCTTCCTCCATAAAAGAATCATCACCTGTCTGTTTGCACTTTTGATGTCTTACCTACTGTAGTTGCTGGGCTTCCATACTTGTGGAAGTTGTACAATATCCTGCACCAAGACAGTTTAAGTGAAAGTTTCTGTGATTCTAGCTGTCATGTATCTACTTTGTATGTTAACCCTAGTAATTACTAAATGCTGATCAGAAATGTTGGTCATTTTAACAATGTAAATTGAATCATATTAACATCCCAGCTAAAAAATGCTTTAAAAACTTCCCATTGCACCTGGAATAAAATTCATCCTCCTTAACATCACCTATTAGGCCTTATGTGATCTGGTCCCTGACTACTTCCCCAATTTCACTCTCAGTCACTCACCCCTGACTCTCCATTCTCCATGTGCATTCACCTCCCTTTAGTGCCTCAAACACAGAGGCCAAGGCTTCTGCTTGTGCTCTTCCCTTTGCCAGGATTTCCCACTTCCACACCCACCACCCTCCATCTGACTAACTTCATTCATCTTTGCAATTTGATTTCAAATGTCCCTCCCTTGATGGTTCTTCTAACCATCAACTCTAAAACAGTCAGTCCCTCATTATTTTCTATCATTGAACACTGTCCTTTGTTTTTCCTTATAGCACTTGTTCAGATTGGAATTGTATGACAGTATATAATGCAATTATATTATAAATTACCTAGAGTACCAAAAGCTCCATAAAAACAGGGACCATGTTGTTTTTCATTTACAATATAATGCATGATTTATAAGAAATACTAGATAAATGTTTGTTAAAAGAGTGAATAAAGGCTAATTATGAATGACCTTGAAGAATATGGGTAATTAATTATTACATAATACAGGCAGGATTTTAGAGTCAAAACATTATTTTGAACTTAAGGTCTCTAGAGAGAAATTTAATAAGTACAGTCCATGGTGGTAATGCCTGAGCTGGATGACCTCCAACTGTCCTAGCCACATTTGTCACCTTAGGAGTCCAGAAAAGCTGGGTCCAGTCTTGGCTTTGTGGTCCTGTCCCTTTACTTCTTTGGGCCTCAGTTTCCCAAAGTGTTAAATGAGTGGTTGAACTGGATGGCCTTTGTGTTTCTGTATAAAAGAAAATCACATCCTCATGCACGAATTTTAGAAAAAATTCCAATGAGGCACTAAGGATTTTAATGCTTAACAGTCTCTTGCTGTGTCAAGTTGCTGGCATGGTGTCTGAAAGTTAAGGACCCAGGTCTACGTACTCACTTTTCCGCCATTCATTTCACCTAAAGAGCATATCTTATCTCTCCATGCAGAGATTAGAAACATGTATGGGCAAGCCCTCAAAGAAAGCAACCATCTGACTTTCTAGGCACCCTTAGCACTTCAGCATCTAGGTTTGGCACGGAATCACAGAACTCTACACGGCGGCTGCCTTCACTATCACGTGTGCATACTGAATAAGACATTTCTGCTTTACAAGAAGCAATTTCAGAAAGTCAAACATTCAGCTGCTCTAATTTCATATGTCGCTACCTTAAGGAAGTATTTTATAGGCTATTTTGGACTTCTTCCTTTTTTTAGCCTGTGCTCACATACTGTAAGAGGAAAAAATCCGCGATATATGAATGCATGCTTACCCAATGTGTTTGTTACTGCTAAAATGAACTCTTTTGACTCTCAAAGTACTATTCTGCTGAAGGACTGGGCCACCCTTTCTCAAAGTATCAGTGTTGTAGAGTACCTACCAGGTGGTTTGGCATGTTTATGTAACCACTGTTGATAAAGTTCAGTTCATAGCCAGGAAATAATAGGCCTTCAACTAAGGTTCACAGGTGCAAGTCTGATAGAAAAATCTGTTACTGAGCTCACCTGTGATTTATGTAAAGAAATTTTCTGAGTTGAAACATGACTTAAACTGAGAACTACAAGGCGTCACAGACTCATTTTACAATCTAGGAGAAGGAAGTTTTATTTCTAGTGTTTTCTATCTTAAGAAAGAGAAATAATAATATCAGACACATGTCTTGGACTTCAAAATAGTCATTATATTTGTGAATTAGTGGGATAAGCCCTGATCTGATAGATAGATCCTTTGTGAATACAGAGCTAAAGAAAGCATTATGGATATGTTAATGGGTGTCTAATGATTAGATTTGGAGTGAGGCAGTTTCATAAATTACTATACTAGTTATGGGTTGAAATTGAATGAAATAGCACTGGAGGTACAATTGGACCCTGGTGGAACCCATGACTTTGGTTTACACTGCTTCTCTTTTTGTCTGGAATACGCTCTGTGCTTTTTCTTCTAAGCATGAATATCAGACATCAGCATGAACATCACCTGCTCTATAAAGCGTCTCTTGACTTTGCCTCTCCCAAGCAAATTGACCACTTTCACCTACCCTTTTGTCTCCATTGCCTCTGGACCCAGCACACACGCCTGTTATAAACTTTAACAACTAGGTTTAATTGATTCCTTTTTTGGCAGTAAGTCTCAGGAAAAGAAGTCACCATCCTGTTCCTCTGTTTACCTTTGACTTATCTCACTACTATAAACCAGAGCTAAAGAAGATGAATAAAGCATTTACCCTGCTTGGGAGTTTCCAGTATGATCAGACCCCTAATAAATGTCGTTCTTGATACCTGGTATTAATAGCTTGCTAAAGATGAAAGATTATTCTCAGTGGAAAACCGGCTTTGGAGTCTAGGAAAAAATTAAGAAGTGAAATGGATTTTGTTTCCCTCTGCTTCCCATTCTATATCTTTCTTGCACTCCTCAGATTCCCAGAATCTTTATGTTCACTTTAGGGATTCAGAGTCTTCACATGAGGTACCTAGACTAGGTCTGCCCTTCCCAGAAAAGCCTCATGTCCCTCCATTTTCTTCTTTCTTTTCTTCTAATTCCAACTCTTCCCAGTGAAGACTTCCTATTGTACAGTAAATGTTTATGCTGGGTATTGTTCTGATTATCTGAACAAAGTAATGTATATTACACAGTGAGGTATAAATTATTGATGCCTTATGGGGTATCAGTACAAGACCTTGAAATAAGAGAATCTGTGGGCTTACAGGGAGATACTGTTCAATTTGACCGTGAACTACTAAACAAAAGCCTATCTACCTAAATCTTCTATTTTTGTTTCCAGGATAGGGTAATAAACCCCTTAGATGAGACTCTCATCTCTTTTACATTCAATTTCCTGAAGGGGGAAGAAAATGCTCTCTGGGATTTGGCTAGACAAGGGGACCAGAGATGACTAATTTAAAGATTAGTGTTGCCTGTATTTGGCACTGTTTATATTCTATCTCACATCCTTGGTATGTTTACATATCCTAATAACCTCTATTTATTTTTTGAATAATCTTGTTTCATAAATAATTTATAAGTTTCACTGGAGTAGTCTGCATGGGTTACAAAGTATCTTCTGGATTAAGTTGAGAATTTTAAAGACTAATTTACCTCTCTAGTCTCTTGTTTATTTTGGCCAATTCATGAAGTATACTTTCCCCCAGGAATGTAGAAAAGGGAAAACAAATAGGTGTTTTATTAAGGTGTTGTAGATAGACAAGTAAAAAGATAGAAAAGTCATACATCACCCATATTTGGATTTTGGTCTTAGGTTTCAATGCAGGGATACACCCATGAACTGGTTATCCTCTGCACTGTGAAAGTCATTGGTTCAATCATCCCTGTGCGATTGTCATAACTTACGGCTGCTGGATCTCCAAATAGTTGGTTACTGTTCCATGAAGTCATGAAGCCTGGGATGACTGTCATACTATCTGACCAAACCAGCTTGCCTCTCAGCCCTACAGTGGCGTCCCCTCCTCCTCCGTGAGTGCCCCTATAATGCCCGCTGTGCTTCAGCCATCCTCAAAAACTTCTCCATCAAAAGTAAATTTTTCCCCCTTAATCCACTGCCCCAGGGATTGTTGCTCCATTTCCTCCTAAGATCCATTTTAAGAAATGGTTGTCCAAAATCATTACTGGAATCTACTATTTGTTCTGAGG
Source organism: Lagenorhynchus albirostris (assembly GCF_949774975.1). NCBI lineage: Eukaryota > Metazoa > Chordata > Mammalia > Artiodactyla > Delphinidae > Lagenorhynchus > Lagenorhynchus albirostris. The sequence goes on along the minus strand of NC_083099.1, from coordinate 92,792,117 downwards.
AAGACAGACAAATATCAGAACAATTTATACTGAATTGACTTGGGTCTCTTCCACCTAACATTATATCACATGTATTTTCCTATCTTATTTTATAGTCCTGTAAAATGACTCCCTTGGCTGCCTAATATTCCATAGTATAAAATAGTCTGCTTTATTTTACCAATCTCATAGTGTTGGATATTTAGTTTCTTTCTAAATGTTCACTGTTACAACAAATGTTCAGCAAAAATTTAAATATTAAAACTTTCTATTACCTGACTTTTTCCATGCTTTTTTATTGATGACTTAAATGTAGTTTACTTGCAAGGTACTAGTTGGTACACTAATTGACCTTGGGTAGGAGCTGGGGATACACTTGTTCAATTATGGATTTGTCACCATTTTGGCAACTGAGAAGACATTCTGAAGCCAAAAGAAAATTGTCTTGATTTATTTAATATTTTCAGTTCACTTTACCAGTATTTTTATTGTCCTAATAGGGTGCTTTCAAAGCTTTTCTTAGTGAATTGAAGTAGTGATGAACCAACCTATGAGCAGAACTATCGTTTTAATCATCTGTGTAACTCCTAGAGATTAGTAGGGTATCTGCTACCTATGAGCACAAAACAAAGGAAAGATGAATTGCAAATACGAAAAAAAATGGATGGCCATACATAAGAAAAGAGAGAATCATTTTGTCTCTGTATATGCATTTATCTACATCATCTATTGCCTTGACAGATATTTAGAGAGGACTCTTCTTCCCTTGAGAAAAACCATATGCTTTCACACAGAAACTTCCAGAAGGTCAGAAAACACAGCATTTCCATGGAGTACTGCTTTGCATAGGGCTACTTGTGTTAGAGCCAGGAAGCCTGCTTTTATGGACTCAAGGGGACTATGGGCTGTTCCTGCTGGATCAAGCTCTTGCTATTTCTTTCACTATGTTTCTGGCCTTAGCAGAATCTGGAACAGCCTGCAAGCTGGAGTGTGTTGGCACGTGTACACAGCTTTACCATCTGTTTTGCTTCTTCAATTCATCAATTTCCTCTGCTTATGATCTCACCCATCGTTTAGTACAGTTATGAAAAATATGCACTCTGAGTATTTTGTCTTTAATTACTTTTATAGATCTTTTCAAAGGAAATTGTGCTGTAGTATGTGAGTAATGATAAAGTAAAATGTAATTGCGAAAAATGTAGTAAATCATTAAAATTAAATATTTAAGTCTCAACTAATTAACAAGTCAATGGAAGCTGTGGTTGAGAAAAGGAACAGTTGAGAAGAAGAAGCTTCGTATCACTGTCTTTGACAAAGGCAGGGTCTGACACTATTCCGGCACAAGCTTATTTTTTGTTAACTCCTTTAGATTTATGTTAAAAACTTATAAAGCTAGTTCCTCTACACATAGTATTTGAAATATTTAAATGCTAATATGGACTGTATCTATCTCTTATGGAAGCTGGAAAATGATAGCTTCCTTGAGAGAAGAATCACCACCATTTATAATAGCTAAAATAATTGGTGAAGGCTGAAAACATTTTGACATTTCAGAAGGGATATATTTATGTTAACATAGGAATGATATTTCTGTCATAGATGATACAAATGTAAGTGCCACTCTGCCAGGGAATTTTCCCAAACCTCTTCAATTCATGGCAAGCAACTGCCAGATGGGTAGCATTATCATTCTTTTATAGGGAAAAAAAAATCTGGGACAAAGGATCAGCTAGAAGAATCAGTAAGAGTGAAAGAAAACAACTATAAAGATATAATAAAGGATACATGAATATATTCCGGATCCTATAAGTACCGAGAGGAGTGCCCCTGTCATGGTAAAAAAAAAGATTTTAGAAGAATATTAATACACCACCCACAGAACTGTCTGACAAAGAAATGGTAACTTACTGAACATAATGTAATCTAATGAGTCGGTTGCAGAATTAGAAATGCAACCTAAAATTCCTGACAAAAATCATCAATTACCAGAAGCTGCTCCCCTTCATATCATTTTAGTTTTATTACAAAGAATGTCTTGTGGCCATAAAAATTTAAATTAAATTACAAGGTGATAAGAATTCTGAAGGCAGTTAAATTTGTATTTTTCATTCCTCAAGGAACTAAGAAAAGGAACGAGAAATACTGCACTTAAATTAATTTTCTGACCATTTACTAGTCATTTTAAATAAGAGTTTATAATTTGGCTTTAAAACCTGATGGCAGCTCCATGATGCAAATGCAAACTTTCCTAACCCTTTCAAACAAACAACAAACACTTTCTTTACCTGTTAACATTTGTTGCAATAACTTAAAATTGTTCTTTTGTCTAATAAGGTAAAGTTTATTAGATTCAAAACTAATTTACTCCCCTCCAGTCTGCCTACCATTTCTCCCCCTTATTTTACATCAATCTGCAGAAGAGGAAGGAGCACGGAGGACAGTACATGAGACTTTTTTAATGGGTCAGGCCTGGAGGTGTTCCACATCATTTGCGGTCACATTCGTTGACTAGAACTCAATTGGATGACCATACATAACTGAAAAAATGGTGGCAAAACTAGTGTAGCTGCATGCACCCGAGGAAGAGAAAAAAGTCTCTGCCATTGGTGGAATCAGCACGCTCGTTCAAAGCCTGGAGAACCCTCCATCTGAGGTGGAGAGAAAATATCCGTAACCAGAGTGGGTTTGGAAACTGAGGTAGTGATAAATCAATGTATCAGACCAAAGGGGAGGGTCAACAGAAGGCTAAAATAAGGAGGAGGAGACATTAGTCTGCAGTGAGAAGATCCAGAGCACGGGCTCCAAATGCTTGTGGTCTGCTAAGATATTTCTCATTTGGGGCCCAACTATAATGCAGTGTCCTGGGAACAGATGTTTCGGGAGTCTGGAATAGTCACTGAATAAGGCCCATTTGAATTTGGATCCCTTCTTGCCTTGACTGGTTTAATGGGAGAGGGTATGTGTGCAGAGATTGCTGCTGCTCTCTGCATTGACATTAGGTGCTTACAGATCTGTCTCTTCCACTGGACTGAAAATTCCACAGAAGCCAGGAGTGTTATCTTTATTAATCTGTGTATTTTTGGAATCTGGCATCTCAAGTAGGCCTTTGTAAACTAAACTGAACTGATTCTGTAGGTATATCTTAAATGTCATATGGCCTCTGACGGGCATGAAATAGGTTCTTGTTCATAAGATTTCCTCATTTTTAATGAAATATTACAGAATTTTTAGTTTTCAAAATTATTTATAGAATTTGGATCCTCAATATTAAAGAAATTTCAGATTTTATTATCATATGTTGACACACCTAATGGGGAATATAGTATTTCTATCCTCTCTATTAAGCACCTTAAATATCTTAAGTAAACATAATAACTACATAAATAAATCCTTAAAATGGAAGAAAGGAAGAAAATAGAATTTCCAGATTGAAGAATACTAACAAAGAGGATATCTCAAAGTCTAGAATTATGGCGGGGAAATGCAAAATATAGAAGTGACCTAGAAGTATACTTGCAGTGACCCTATTATTCTGAATTTTTACTTGGAAGCCTAGTTCTAATTTTGTCATAGAAGAAATTTTACAGAAATTCCCTTTATAACCAATTTTACTGCAAACTTTAGCCTGGAAGGGACTGAAAATCCTATATGAAGTCTTGTTGAGGTGTCCTAACACTGTAGGTGAATTGAAGGTGGATGCTGACAAAGCACTTCAGTGTATGTCCTTGTAACAAGCACAGAAGCTATGCATCTGTGTCCCATTTTCAGACAGAGTCACTTTGTGATGGTACCATCTACACTCAGCCCAGAGTCATGCTTCTTTTCAGTCTGGGGAGCTTGCCACTGAGCCCCAGTAAATCTATTATACATCTTTGAATTTGCAAATTGAGGGTTTCACTCTTTTCTAAGCATCAGTTGATTCACATCCAGCCAATTATTTCTCCATTTTCTTTTCTTGTCCCTCAAAAGTACAAAAATGTGGAGTCTTCTGCCTAAGGCACTAAAAAGGGATTAGCAATCCTTACAAATCCCAACTTTATTTCCCCTCCTCTCTCCAAAAATGACTTCCTTTCTTAACTTTCCTTTTAAACCCATAAAGACCTGGATCATCTACAATATGTTCTAAGAATTCTCAAGAAGCTTATGATAGCTTTTCAAGATTCCTGGATAATTTTGTGAACATCACTTAGTACTTAAGTAAAATATGTATCAACAAACATCTTTTCCTCCGTCCCTTCCTTTCCTTCCTTCTTTTTTTTTTTCTTACTTCTTATTTATCTAGCTATTATTTGGTGTAAATTTTAACCAAACATCTATTCATTTACTTATCCTTTTAAAGATATAAATTTTAATGTTTAAATAAATTTTAAAAGATAAAAAGGGGTGCAGTGAAAAGTCTCCCTTACACTTCTGTTCCCCATCCAATAGTCCCCAGCCCCTGCTGTCATTCTGCACTTTTTATTATTTTCCCCTTTATTTCTTAATATAAACCTGACTACCAACTTTGGCATGTGAAAAAACTTTACTTCTCTGCCTTTCAACATTATTTTTAGTAAAGTGGCACTAAGATTTACTTGGATATATTGTAATATTTCCATAAAGAAAAGGAAATTGGAAGGATTCATTGTGTATGTGACAGCAGATATATTAGTAATAAATTTAAATTATACTGAATACTTGACAAGAATTTTAATATAAAAAGTTATTCTTTATATGTTATTTCAACATTGGGTCATCATAGAAGGGACTGTCTAAGAGTAAAAGCAAAGCTGATACCAAAATCCATTCAATCCAACTAAAACTAGAGCTGATATCTATCCATTCTTTTCCTCGAAGCACAACCATAATTAGAACATATATGTGAATCAAATGATGGAAAGAGACCATTATTGTGATATTTAAATAAGGTCTGAGTACATGGAAAAGAATAAAAATACTCAGTGAACAAAATAATATGGGAAGGACAAAATTTTGCTCTTAAAGGGTATATGGGTTTAAGAAATAAGCAAGATTATTATAAAAACATTTTATTATCTCTACCAGAGAAAGATTTGCATACTCAGTAGAAGAAGAAAAAGGATAGATAGGCAGGAAAAGGAGAAAGAGGAGGAAGAAGAATTTCTATTTTCACTGGAATCAGTCAGACCTGCCTGGGTTAGAAAACCCAAATCCGGCATTTACTCATTGATGATATTTAAACTTGGTCCTCAGTATCTTCATCTAAAAAATGAGAATAATCATAATGTCTGTTTTAAAGATGAAAAACTGCTTTGCAAACTATATAGTATTAAAATAGTTATTATTTTGAAACTGCTCTTCTATTCTTTCCAACTTTCTTTAGTAAGCTACTAAATTCAATCAGAGAAACCTAGAATCACTGTCATGCTAACGAGTACACATGGCATCCTTGTACAATTCTCCACTCAGTAGGTGTTAACACTGTGGAGGAGTAGCTCGCAAATATACGGCATATTTGTCTGAACTAGGTGCCTCAGTCCCACAGAGCTTTGCATTATTTTGCAGGTTGACAACGGCCCAAATTTCAGTCTCTACCTACCTCATTGGTTATGCTTTTGTGCAAGACAAAACTTGCAGAATTGTAAGCTGGGCTTTGGTTGGAAGACTTCCTGGAGGGGAGCTAGTCTAGTGCTCTCCCTCTGGAGGATACATGTAGAGTAAGGGAATCATTCCTTATGCAGCAAATTCCATTTATTACTGGCTTGCTGTAGATCCACCCTTAACTTCCAAACATTAATCTTAGATTCCCTTCTCTTGAGCCATAGGATACATTTCCATATGGTAAGTTTTAAATAATTGAAAGCTACTATTAAATTTTCCCTAGGACATTTTGTGGTAGACCTGTTTGGTGTCCTTTTTATTTCTAACAGAACTCTCAATTTTGCTCAAATCCCTACTCACTTCCTCATACATCATCATGTCTCAGAAGAACACGACCTTTCCTAGTTCTGGGGAGTCCTGGTTAGTGTGGGACTAATCCCATTTCTTTGAAAGTGATGTGTAAAGGAATGGTAATGAGACACAATTCTAACGAATGCAGTCATAAGAGAAGTCTTCTGAAAAACTTTTGTCTCTTTCCTCTTTGTAGTGAGCCATAAGAAGAGGTATTCCTGTTAGATGTATTCTCTGAGTTTGATGCCTCAACCTGTCATTACCATGTGAAAGCGACTTTAATTCTGGACCTCTTGTTACAAGAGAAAATACAATTTCTTATTTTTAACACCAATTTGAGTCGGAGCTGTTGCTTGCACCCAAGGGCATTATACAGATGAAGTAGCCTCAGTGTTTTTTTCTTTAAGACTTTCTTCATATTCTTTTTTCCCAAGCTTAGATTATTCTGGTCACTCTTTTATGAATGCTTTTTAACTTGTTGGAGCCCAAGTTTAAATGCAATAGTTTCCTATGGGATGTCCAGTTCAGAGCACTCTGCTGACTCATGTGGAACTTATGTCGACACAAAGTCTCAAGACATTTTTGTGCTTGCTTTTGGGACACTGCATCTCCTTCACGCTGTAACAGTGCAATTGTTTGTGCACACGTTTTAAAAATTATCTTTATTAGACTTCCCTGGTGGTGCAGTGGTTAAGAATCTGCCTGCCAATGCAGGGGATGTGGATTTGATCCCTGATCCGGGAAGACCCCACACACCACGGAACAACTAAGCCCGTGCACCACAACTACTGAGCCTGCGCTCAAGAGTCTGCGAGCCACAACTACTGAGCCTGTGCACCACAACTACTGAAGCCCGTGTGCCTAGAGCCCGTGCCCTGCAACAAGAGAAGCCACCGCAATGAGAAGCCTGTGCACTGCAATGAAGAGTAGCTCCCACTCGCCCCAACCAGAGAAAGCCCACACACAGCAACAAAGACCCAATGCAGCCGAAAATAAATAAAAATTTTTTTAAATGTAAAAACTTTATCTTTATTAAATTATATGTGGTTAAATTATGTCCATCATCCTATTCTGTTGAGGTACTATGGAAATCCTTCCTGGAAAACTATGCATTTGCTATCTCTTCCCCTTTTAATCATTCTTAAATATGTGAAAGAGGTCCTCTGTATCTTTGTTGATAAAAACTTTACTCTAAAAAGGGTTGACAGGAAATTTATGATCAAGCCATTAAACAACTTTCTTCTGATTGACATTGCTTTACCAGTAAACTCTTTTCATAAACTTGTATAGCCACTTAAAAATCTTGAGTATACTATTCAGTCCATGGTCTTTCCTACATCCCCAAAACACTATCTATTGCTTTCCTTTGATCAAAAAAATTTTTTAAGCATTCGATTTTATTTTAGTACATTTAAAAATTTAAAATATAAATATTTTCACCTGCCATGGTTCATTCTTAACGAATACAGGCTGATCTTTACTGACCAAATAATTATTCTTAACCGTTTTTGATAGACCAGCTATATTTTTTTCTAAGATGGACAAAATATAGTCTATTTTTAATGCAAATTCAAATTTCTCATTATTCTAAAAGCTTGAGAAATTATTTATTTGACTCTAGATACCAGATGACTATGTCAGTATTCATCATAGATCATTGCAAGAGGTACAGTGATCTCGTTGGTATATAGTATTAGTTCCCTGAAGGGTAACTGATGTTGGCTAGGGGGCTAAAACTCATTTAGAGGATCTAGATGCCTCTCATGTATCTTGAACTTCAATGCCTTCATACTCATGCTTGTTCTATCACTTCTATTTGGAATGATCTCTTTTGATGCAGCAGATGATAGAGTACAGTGATTCAAAACATGAGATCTGGCGTCAGGCTGCCTGAGTTCAAAACCTGGTTCTGCCACCTGCTAACTGTGTGCCTGTAGGCAATTTACAAAACCTCTTTAAATTTCAATTTCTCTATTTGTGAGAAAAGGTATGATAATATCCACATCATGGTGTTGTGTTTAGATTTAAATGAGATAACCTGCCTAAAGCCCCTCTTCTGATACCTAGTTCCTGGACATCAACTCAGTAAAGTGTAATTATTACAGAGAAGACAAAGGAAGGGATATGGGCTAATACATTCTAGCTGTTATAACTAAGATAACTGCTTTAAGTAATAGCTCTGTGTTTTCTTATTCTTCTTGCACTAAGCAAATATTTTTCACTAGCTGCAGCTCATTCTCAGGACTATCTTTCTTACACTGTCTTGCTTATTCAGATGGGACCCTCTATCCATCTCGTGTGTATTTATAGACATTGCAGTTTATCATGTTGTTCTCTTTATATATATCTCTTCTCTCATAAAGGAACATTTGCAGTTAATAGTCATAATTTTATTTAATGCAACATTTCTTCTTGAATCAGGTCATGATATCATCCTCTAACTTTGGGAAACGTGCTTTCCTAATTAGGCCCTGATTACATGCCCCGTATCTCCCTTATTTCTAAGTTAACATCTTCCTATTTGCCCAATGTTTCTATCTCCTCCAGGATATAAAACAATTTCTAATGGTTTGTCTGAATTAAGTCTAGAGTATATTTTGTCACTCAAAACATCGATCTTGTAAAGAACAAAACTTCCTACAAGACACTTCAGGAGTCTATCAGATGTGGATTTTAGCCACATTAGAGCGATGTTTTTCCAGAAGATGAAGTCCCTTACCTCTATCTGCAGCAGCTCTGTTCCTGTTGAGCAAAAAAACCTCTCTCATTGCTGTGTTCTTGTCATGAGTGTCATCTCTTCAAGTTCTAGAGAGAGGTAGTGTCTGGATACTTAGTATCCTAGAGTTAGAAACTGGACTTTTATTTGTTTATTACTCCCTTCCTTTGCTTCACCATTCAGCTGACTGGGACCATAAGTTTTAATTGTAATTATCTTTTCTCTCTGTTTTCTCTTATCACATACTGGATAAGTCCTCTTTTATTTTTTGTCATAAAAAAGTCCTCTACTTCTCCTTAACGTAATGTCTTCATTCTCCATTCAGGATTGTGCCAGGGCTACATAAAACTAATGTAGAAAAAAAAAATAGCCTTAACATATTACATTTCTGTTTAACAGAGAGCTCTCATCTTTCTCTCTGACTTTGCATGGAGTTTGATGTTAAATCTTGAGCAGTTCCATTAAAATGTAATTGTGTCAGAACCTCAGTTTCAGTTAATATTTCTAAAAGATAGGCACTTTCTTGATATATCAATTTCTATTCCTGAGCTATTTCTTTGAAGCCCTGTCTCCTGCTGACATTTTTTCCTCCTTTTAGGTGAGATCAAAAGGCTGATGGGGGCTGGAGTGGAGAGGAATTCCCTTTCCCTAGCCAGATAAATTTTCAGAATTGTATCTGGTATAGTAGCATGATCTTCCCTGAAGAGTGGGCCTTTACTGCAGAGAAGACTCTGGAAGTGTTTCTCAGTGATCACTCTGTCCTTCCCCTGACCAGTGACAAGAAGGGATCTTTCTCATATCTTCACCATGAAAACCTGGTGGGACTAAAAATAGAACTACCATACGACCCAGCAATCCCACTACTGGGCATATACCCTGAGAAAACCATAATTCAAAAAGAGTCATAGGGCTTCCCTGGTGGCGCAGTGGTTGAGAGTCCGCCTGCCGATGCAGGGGACGCGGGTTCGTGCCCCGGTCTAGGAAGATCCCACATGCCGCGGAGCGGCTGGGCCCGTGAGCCATGGCTGCTGAGCCTGTGCGTCCGGAGCCTGTGCTCCGCAATGGGAGAGGCCACAACAGTGAGAGGCCCGCATACTGCAAAAAAAAAAAAAAAGAGTCATATACCAAAATGTTCATTGCAGCTCTATTTACAATAGCCAGGACATGGAAGCAACCTAAGTGTCCATCATCAGATGAATGGATAAAGAAGATTTGGCACATATATACAGTGGAATATTACTCAGCCATAAAAAGAAATGAAATTGAGTTATTTGTAGTGAGGTGGATGAACCTAGAGTCTGTCATACAGAGTGAAGTAAGTCAGACAAGAAAAACAAATACCATATGCTAATGCATATATATGGAATCTAAGAAAAAAAAAAAAGTCATGAAGAACCTAGGGGCAAGACGGGAATAAAGACACAGACCTACTAGAGAATGGACTTGAGGATATGGGGAGGGGGAAGGGTAAGATAAAGTGAGAGAGTGGCATGGACATATATACACTACCAAACGTAAAATAGATAGCTAGTGGGAAGCAGCCGCATAGGACAGGGAGATCAGCTCGGTGCTTTATGACCACCTAGAGGGGTGGGATAGGGAGGGTGGGAGGGAGGGAGACACAAGAGGGAAGAGATATGGGAACATATGTATATGTGTAACTGATTCACTTTGTTATAAAGCAGAAACTAACACACCATTGTAAAGCAATTATACTCCAATAAAGATGTTAAAAAAAAACCTGGTGGGATTCTGGGGGAAAAGTCCATGAAAGTGCTGGGACCCCCTAAGGACTGAGGCCTCCAAAAGTTTCTCCCTTTCATGTTAGTCTACCACACTTAGCCTCTAGCAATTCCTCACAATTAACAATTTATCTGTTCCTACAAGTTTATGGATTTAGTGCCTTCTGGTTCAGGTTATGTAGATCTAAGCTGTGATTTTCTGTATTCACCTGTCTCTTTAGATTTTAAGTTTAACCTCCAACCTCAGTTCTCGAATGGGTCCAAGAAAAATCATTTATTTTTCTGTTTAGTCAGTTTTTCTTTGCTGTAAAGATGGGAGTGATGACTTTTAAGCTCATTACATGTTGGAGCTCAAACTGGAAGTCTGCTTAACTTTAAAAAATAATGCTAAACTGCTTTCCAAAGCGGTTTTACCATTTTACACTCCCACTGGCAGTGTACAGAGTTCTGCACTTCCCTACCAAAACCTGAGATGGCCACTATTTTTAATGATAGACATTCTAACGTGTTATCTCATTTTGGTTTTAATTTTTGTTTCCCTAATGACTAATGATGTTGAACACTTTTCATGTGCTTACTTGCCTTCATCTTTGGTGAAGGGTCTGTTCAAATAGTTTGCCCATTCATTTTATAGGATTGTTTGTTTTTATTGCTAAGTTTTGGACATAATTCTTATTATCAGTTATGTGATTTTAATTTTTTTAAATTAATTAATTATTTATTTATTAAGTTTTGGCTGAGTTGGGTCTTTGTTGCTGTGCATGAGTTTTCTCTAGTTGCGGTGAGCGGGGGCTACTCTTCGTTGCGGTGCGTGGGCTTCTCATTGCAGCGGCTTCTCTTGTTGCGGAGCACAGGCTCTAGGCGTGTGGGCTTCAGTAGTTGAGGCTTGCAGGCTCTAGAGCGCAGGGTCAGTAGTTGTGGTGCATGGACTTAGTTGCTCTGCGGCATGCGGGATCTTCCCAGACCAGGGCTTGAACCCATGTCTCCTGCACTGGCAGGCGGATTCTTAACCACTGCACCACCTGGGAAGCCCAGATACGTGATTTACCAATATTTTCTCCCAGTCTATGACTTGACTTTTTATTCTCTACAGTAAATTTCAAAAAGGAGTTATTAATATTATAAGGAGTTATAAATATACATTAACTTATTTTTTCCTCTTACGGATTGTGTTTTTGGTGACATATCTAATGAAACTTGTCGAACACAAGTTCAAAAATATTTCTTCTATGTTTGTTCTAGACCATTTATAATTTTAGGTTTTACATTTAAGTCTATGGTACATTGGAGTTAATTTTTGAATATGGTGAGAGTTATGGATTGATGGTCTTTTTTTTTTCTTTTTGCGGCACGTGGGCCTCTCACTGTTGTGGCCTCTCCCGTTGCGGAGCACAGGCTCTGGATGCGCAGTCTCAGCGGCCATGGCTCACGGGCCCAGCCGCTCCGCAGCATATGGGATCTTCCCGGACCGGGGCACGAACCCGTGTCCCCTGCATCTGCAGGCGGACGGACTGTCAACCACTGCACCACCAGGGAAGCCCAGGGTTTTTTTTTAATCAAATAGATACTGTACTTTGACAAAGCTTTTTCCACATGTATTGAGATGGTCATATGTTTCCTTTTTTTGCCTGTTAATATTGAAAACTAGAGTGATTTTTTTCATAAAAACAATTTTTTCTATAGTTTTAAGTTCACAGCAAAACTGAGGTGAAAGTACAAAGATTTTCCACATACCCTCTGATCCCAAACATGCATACCTTCCCCCCTTAGTAACATCCCCCACTAGAGTGGTACACTTGATGAATCTACATCGACACATCATAACCACCCAAAATCAATAGTTCATACTAGGGTTCACTCTTGGTGTTGTACATTTTATGGGTTTGGACAAATGTATAATGACATGTATGCAGCATTGTAGTCACATATAAAATATTTTCAAAATATTTTCAGAAATCCTCTGTGTTCTACCTATTCATCTCTCACTGCTCCCGATCCCTGGAAACCACTGATCTTTTTGCTGTCTCCATATTTTTGTGTTTTCAGAACGGCATATAGTTAGAATCATATAGTATGTAACCTTCTCAGATTGGCTGTTTTCATTTAGTAATATGTATTCAGGATTTCACCATGTCTTTTCACGGCTTGATAACTCACTTTTTAGTGCTGAATAATATTCCATTGCCTGGATGTACCACAGTTTATTTATTCATTCACCTACTGAAGGACATCTTGGTTGCTTCCAAGCTTTGGCAATTCTGAACAACCTCTTAAAATTTCCAAGTGCAGATTTTTGTGTGGACGTAAGTTTTCATCTCCTTTGGGTAAATACCAAGGAGCATGATTGCTGTATTAAATGGCAAGAGCATGTTTAGCTTTGCAAGAAACCACCCAACTTTCTTCCAAAGTGGCTGTACCACTTTTCATTTCTATCAGCAATGAATGCTCCATTTCCTTGCCAACATTCTGGATTTGGGCCATTCTAATACATGTATAGTGGTATATCATTGTTTTAATTTGCATTTCCCCAGTGAAATATTACATGGAGCATCCTTTCATATGCTTATTTGCCATCTGTATATATTATTTGTTGAGGTGTCTGTCGAGGTTTTTGACCCACTTTTTTTTTTTTTTTTTTTGTGGTACACGGGCCTCTCACTGTTGCGGCCTCTCCTATTGCGGAGCACAGGCTCCGGATGCGCAGGCTCAGCAGCCATGGCTCACGGGCCCAGCCGCTCCGCGGCATGTGGGATCTTCCCGGACTGGGGCACGAACCTGTGTCCCCTGCATCGGCAGGCGGACTCTCAACCACTGAGCTGCCAGGGAAGCCCTTGACCCAGTTTTTATTTGGGCTCTTTGTTTTCTAATTGTTGAGTTTTAACTGTTCTTTGGATAACATTTATTAGATGAATGTTTTGCAGATATTTTCTCCCAGTCTGTGGCTTGTCTTTACATTCTCTTGACATTGTCTTTCACACAGCAGAAATTAAAAATTTTAGTATCTCACTTATCAATTTCCTTCACGGATCTTACCTTTGGTGTTGTATCTAAAAATTCATTGCCATATCTAAGGTCATTTAGGTTTTCTCCTAGGAGTTTTGTTTTTTATATTTAAGTCTATGATCCATTTTAAGTTAATTTTTGTGAAGGTTGTAAGGTCTGAACCTAGATTTATTATTATTATTTGCATGTGGATGTCCAGTTGTTCCAGCATTATTTGTTGAAAAGACTATATTTGCTCCATTACCTTTGCTCCTTTGTCAAAGATCAGCTGACTATATTTATGTGGATCTATTTCTGGACTCTCTATTCTCTTCCAATAATCTATTTGCGTATTATTTTGCCAATACCACATTGTCTTGATTACTGTAATTTTACAGTAAGTCTTGAGGTCAGGTACTAACAATCTTCCAACTTTGTTCTTCTCCTTTAGTATTATGCTGGCTATTCTGGGTCTTTTGCCTCTCTATATAAACTTTAGAATTAGTTTGTTGATATCCACAAAATAACTTGGTGGGATGGCACTGAATCTATAGATCAAGTTGGCGAGAACAGATGTCTTAAAATATTGACTACTCTTTGAGTGTTAAACCAACCTTGCATGCTTGGAATAAACTTGGTCATGATTTATTATCATTTTTATATATTGTTTAATTTGATTGGTTAAAACTTGTTAATTTTTATATCTATGTTCATCGGGGATATTAATTTGCAGTTTTCTTTCCTTTTAATGTCTTTGTCTAGGTTTGTTGTTGGAGTTAACGCTGATCTCAATGCATAATTTGGCAAGTACTCTGTCCTCTTCAAGTGTCTGGAGACATGTGTAGAACTGATATTATTTTTTCTTTAACTGATTGGTAGAATTTCTCCATGAAGCAATTTGGAAGTTTAATTTGTGGAAATTTTTTGAAGAACAAATTAAATTTCTTTAATAGATACAAAACTATTTGTTTATATTGTTCTTCTTGATTGAGCTTTGGTAATTTGTATCTTTCAAAGAAATTGTCCACTTTAGTTTAAATTTTTAAATTTATTAACCTAAAGTAGTTTGTAATATTTTAAAATATTATTTTAATACCTACAGAATCAATTGTGATGTCACCTCTCTGATTCCTGATACCAGTAATTTGGTTTTCTCCCTTTTATTTTTCATAATTCTGGGCAGAGATTTATACATTTTATTGATCTCATTTTCTTTATTGTTTTTCTGGGTTTTGTTTTTTGATTTCCAGTTTCATGTTGATTATTTCCTTCTTTTCTGCTTACTTTGGGTTTAGTTTATTCTTCTTTCTCTAATTTCTTAAGGTGGAAGTTAAGGTCATTTATTTGTGACCTTTCTCTTTTCCAATATGGGGAGTTTGTGATATGTATTTCTCTATAATCACTCACTTGTCTGCATCCTCAAATTTTTATTTGTCATGTTTTTATTTAGTTAAAAATACTTTATTTCCCTTTTCATTTATTCTTAAACCTACTGTTTATTTAGAAATGTGTTACTTCATTTTCAAATATTTGAGGATTTCCTAGATCTTTCTGCTGTCAATTTCTAATTTAATTCTATTATAATCATATCATAGATCATAATTTATATGTCTTATGTCTGTTTAAATTTATTGAAATTTGTGTGATGGCCCAATATATGGTGTATGTTGGTAAATTCATTTTGCAAGCAGAATATTGTGAATTACTGCAATTAGTGTTTTGTCTTTGTTTTCTTCTTTTTCTGCTCCCACAAAAAAATAAGGAAAATATTTAGATCTCTTTTTATTATTTATTTATTTATTTTACTTACTAAAAAGTCACTTTGTTGTAATATGATTTTTTTTTTCCTTTCTAAAACCTTATTTTGGATTATACTATCCTCACGATACTCGATAATATTTTTGAGTTAATGTATCTTGTCTCCCTTAAAATTTGGCTATTTGAGTTCTGTTTGAAGCTTGATGCCACACCTATTTTTATACAATTTTGTGTTGCGTCCTCAGTGCTACATGATCTGTAATTCAGGCATGGTGTTGATTCAGTTAATAATCCCTTCAATTCTGTAAGAAACACATTTAGTTAAAAATATCAACCTGATGTTGTTTTCCAACCATTATTTTTTAAAAGTTTTACCTTCATGTATCCATTGCTTCACTGATATATACATTTCCCAAGATTAATATAATCTTATTTCTTCAAGAGAAATGTAATTAAGTAGACTTTTAGATGTCATATTAGGACTATTTTAAGGAATATTTTTATAGGGTTTTTTTTTGGCCTGTATTAGTTTTTAATACTAAAAATATAACTTACTAAGAAGTTCTTAAAACAAAAATAGCCCTGCCATTCAAGTGAAGTTCTTTTGCTGATGAAGCTATATACATAAAGATTTGGAAAAAAAAAAAAAAGTCTGCAAATATTACACGGTATTCAAAATAAAGCTTTTATATTCATCTAAGATAAGCCTATTATTCTTCTTCATTGTCTATCAAGCGTCCCATATCTTTGATATCTGATATTCATGAGTCTTTTCTCCTGCATCAATGCTAATAAAACTACCACAAACCAGGTGGGCATGAATACAAGTACTATAGATGTGTGTGAATATATATTACTTATAAAAACACAAAGACAAGATTCAAAGTTTAAAGGGTGCTGCATTCACTTTTGAAACTGAGTCATGCTTTTGATTTTATCTCTAGGATCTAAAGATTTGCTGGAGGAAATGCTCTATAAGAAAAGAAGAAACGTTTTTTCAAAAAGCTTTACGTACCCTATTCCTATTTTTCTTTTCTCATGGTTTTATTTCATTCACCAGCCAAAACTTTCTACCGCATTTGAAAACTAATATCACTAAGGCCTTTGAACACACACTACAGTTTTAATGTCTTTTATCTCCAAATTAAAAAAATAAAGGGATAACTTCAATTACTTTAGGTTGTTCTCTTTAATCTCACAAATTAGAAAGGTCCCCTTGCAATAGAAATGTTATCTTAAATCCCATAAAATTAAAATGACCAGGGAAAAAATTTTCATGTATCTGCAACTTTTAAAAATTATACAGGTGGTACAGTTTCATTATAACTAGGCAAGATACAGCAAATAAATATTTTCTATAATGACATCATTAAAGATGATTATTGTTAATGTTTTGTAATTTTTGTAAATTGTTATAGACAGATAGATGCATCCACTTATTTAAGTGGTTGAATCTAGATGTCTACTAAATTTACCAAATTCCCACTTTTTTATTCTTCCCCTTTATCTGACATAATATATCTAATTGTTAGCAAAGATTGTTACTTCTACCTGTTAAACATATCTAATACCTGACCAATCCCCACTATCCTAGTCTAAATCACTGTCATCTATCAATAATAAAATAGCCTTCTAGCTAATCTCTCTCATTCTTCACCCTTGCAGACTGTTCTCCACATAACAAGAAATAAATCATTGAAATACACATGGCTCTTCTGCTTTCCTCCCTCCAATGACTTTTCACCTAACTCAGAGTAAAGACAACATTACAATGTCCTAGGAGAGCTTGCATGAACTCTTAGCCATTTCCAGGACTTCAGATAGATATATCTTCTCCTCACTCCATTCTAATTGCATAGCCTTCCTTGTTATTAAAAAATACCATGTATGGTCCTGCTGAGGCAGCTTTTCTTGGGCTGCTCCCTCTCTGTGAAGTGACCTTTGCTCAGAGGCACAAATGGCTGGACACCTCACTTCCTTCCTGTCTCTGTTGCAATGTCCTGTATCAGAGAGGCTTTCTTGGATCACCCTGCATAAACTAGGGCCCTTCCCCTCATTCTCCTTCCCATGCTCTTTGTAGCATTTATCAATATCTGATTGATATGTATTTCCTTGTTTTTGTTCGTCTCTTCACTTTGTCATATTCACTTTTGCTTTTCTGTGTCTGGAACACTGTCTGGCACATATATGGGACTCAGCAATTATCTGAGTAAACTGAGCTATCATAGATACAATGACTATATATCCTGGCTTTGATAAGTATAAATATATTTAGAAGGAAAAAGCAATGTAATGTTTTAATCAGAACTGTCCCAGAACTCCTGGGAGTGCCATCACCAGGAAAAGAACCAATCTAAGACTTAGAAAAGTTAGCCAAAATTTAGCTTCCTGGATTAAGGAATGTATTTTCTTGTATAAACAATGTAAAAAGGCAATCAGATTAGAAGCCAAGACAGCAAGTTCCTGTTTATAACTCGTGTTATAACTGAAAGAGTGTGGTAGTTCGGAGCACCTCTCTATCCCCAGCCCCAAGTTCCATAGGGTTCTTGAGTCATATCCCGCAGTTTTTCTGGGACCTGAATTCCCTTGAAACTTGAGCAGTGAAGTAGTGTTAGGGCTTTACGGCCTAGAAGGAGGGTCTCTTGACTGAGGAATACCTAAATGAACCATGAAGAAAGGTATATTAGGCTAGTTGGGCTGCCACAACAAAATACCATAGACTGAGGGGCTTACACAACAAAAATTAATTTTCTTATAGTTCTGGAGGCTGGAGGTCCAAGAAGAAGATGCCAGCAAGGGCTGGTATCTGGTGATGCCTCTCTCCTTGAGTTGCAGATGGCCACCGTGTCACTGCGTCCTCACATGCCTTTTCCTCTGTGCTCTTGCAGAGAGAGAAAGATCTCTGGTGTCTCTTCCGTTTCTGGTAAGGACACCAATCCTATAGGAACGAGTCTCCACTCTTATGACCTCACTGAACCTTTTATTACTTCCTTATACATCCTATTTTCAAATACAGGGGATTAGGGCTTCAATTTATGAATTTTGGTGGGGGGGGGATACCATTCAGTCTATAACAAGAGGCTTTTGCACAAGAAAGTGGGGAGGGGTCTGAGAAAGCAGGGGACAGGGAAATGGCCTGCCTGGGTGCCTGCAGCAGACGGGCATCTTGTGTTCAGAGCGTCAGCAGAAGTCTGGTAAATATCCCACCACCTGTGCTGATTCCCCCAGACATTTCAAATCTAAACAGCTGCTGTTTATCATCCCTCCCTCCCTTCAGCTGGCAAATCCTGACAACAAGCACAGGCTGTTTACAGTGTTTGTTAGGGACAATCTAAACCTGCAAAGCTGCTCAAGGTGACGGTTCCCCAGGCTAGCAACATCAGAGCTGCCTGGGGAAAACATTACAAATGTGCATCCCAGAGACGCAGTTCAGACCTACTGCATCTGAATTCCTAGGGCTGGGGCCGTACAGTTAGCAATAAGTACCCCTAGTGTCAATGAAGAGTTTTGGACAAATTGTGATATTTGTACATTGCAGTTTTAATTGTCTTTCTCCTTGCCTCCCTTTCTTTCTTTCTTCCTGCCCACATTGCTTCCTTTGTTCCTTCTTTTGTTTTTTTCCCACTTGAAGCTCCAGGCCAAGACTTTATATTTTACTAAAAAACAAGTTAGTATTCCGTTTATTAACATATCCACAGTAACTGTCGAGTATAAGAAAGTGAATATCCTGCAGCAGTGTGGGGTGATGCTGAGCAGCTGGCAAAAGGAAGGAAAAACATGCTTTAAAAGAGGGGTTACAGGGCTCCCCTGGTGGCGCAGTGGTTGAGGGTCCGCCTGCCGATGCAGGGGACACGGGTTCATGGCCCGGTCCGGGAAGATCCCACATACCGCGGAGCGGCTGGGCCTGTGAGCCATGGCCGCTGAGCCTGCGTGTCCGGAGCCTGTGCTCCGCAACGGGAGAGGCCACAACAGTGAGAGGCCCGCGTACCGCAAAAAAAAAAAAAAAAAAAAAAAAAGAGGGGTTACAGGTCATAAAATCTCTGAAGGGGAAAAAAAAGGTGATCAAGAGTGGGGCGGGATTTCTGGTTAGAAGATGCTAGTCTCACCACTAGTTAAAAAATAGGTAGTTCCTTTATTGGAATGAGGGTAAAAAGCTTGGAAATGAATGATGGAACACATATGTTTGAGGTGTGTCCCATTTGTCTAGTTATTTTCCAGTTTCTGTTTGTGTTTAGAAGCCCTTAGGCAGCAGGGACCCTCAGGAGAGGGAAGAGCCTCCAGCTGGCTTGTGTGCAGGATTTCTGCTTCTTGATAAGCGCTCCTTAGCCTCAGGAGGGTCAGATCAGTTGCTTAGAAGGAACATTTTTTTTTTCTTTTCCCTAGGGCTGATAGTACCAAGCATCATAGATAAAGCAAGTAACACTTTCCAGCCAACAAGAGAAAACTGGTTTTGGAAAAGCATTCTAATCAGTGCACACTGAGCTCCTCTGATTGCTGGAATTCCGAGGTATCATGTGTGATTTAGAAACAGATCATCTGTTTGACAGGGCCTTTAAATTTTGCATTATTTCAAAAAGGCTTTTTGATGTATGAATTTTATCCAAACCCCTTAAGCGTAATTTGGAAAATGGGATGAGGCAAGAGCAGAGGAAATATCTCTGCTCTTTTTTTTTGACCCAGAAAGAAATGCAATTTTAAGTGATTTGGTTATCTAAGTGCGCTTCTACTTGCCCTGTCACCTAGCTTCTGTGACCTCAATCCCACTTATAAAGTGCAGCCCAGGCAGCCTGTCTGAACACTATCAGCTTATGGTTTATCCCAGGAGATTCATTTCAAAGAACCAAGGATCGTGCATAATGGGCTAAGACTAAACTTCAGGCAAACCATAATTACACAGCTGGGGTCAAGACAGAAGTATGTATAGAGAGGCACGTTGCCCCAGGTCTCCCAGGCTTCCCAAGTCACTGATGCAGGGGGATTCAAGCAGTGACTTTCAATTGGTTTGTTTCTCTGTACTGACTCTCTCCCTAATCCCATGTGTCCTATATGTTGCTATTTGAGTAATCTTCCTAAAGAATTTTTCCAATTCATGGCCTTCTTCTTGCCTAGAAATTGAATTCCTGACATCTTTTCAGGCATCTCCGACTCTCTAAAGACTGGTTCTTAAAAGTGATCTTAAAAGATCAGGGGCATCTGCATCACCTAGCCAGAAATTCAAATTCCAGACCTCATTTCAATGATACAGAATCAGAAACTCTGGGGATGGGTTCCAGTGAATGCTGTAAAGTTCCAGGTGATTCCAATGTGCTAAAATTTCAGAAGCACTGCTCTAAACCCTAACAACCCACCTTTCTGAACTTACCGTATCTCACTTCTCCACTTACAAATTTGACTATTCACGTTCTTTAAATGACCTCCAAATTTTGTTATCCCTTTGTCTGTTTATGGCAGTTCCTTTGACTGGAATAAAATTTTTCCATCTGTGCTATTTGGACGTTATCAATTCTCTAAGTTCCGGTTCAAATGCTATAGTCTTTCCCCATGGGTTTTCAACTTCTGTACTGTTGACATCTGGGGCTGGAGATAATTCTTTGCTGTGGTGGTCTCCAGCCTACCAGCCCCCACTGCAGATTTTGGACTCACTAGCCTCCATCACCGCATGAGTGATTACAATAAATCTCTGTCTCTGTCTCTGAATGTGTGTGTGTGAGTGTGTGTGTGAGTCTGTCTGTCTGTCTGTCTGTGTGTATCCTATTGGTTCTGCTTCTCTGGAGAGCCCTAATACAGGCATCTAAAAAAAGTTGGTAATTAAAGCTGGCAGAAAGTATCCAAGGGCCTAATACTGACTGAAGGATGAAGTTCTATTGAGAAGCTGGTGGGATACATTCATAAGGATTTCAGAAACAGGAGGCTTTTAGAAATCCAGGCAGTTAATTGATATCAGAGTAGTCTTTCGGCAGGTAGGAATACCCCCAACCCTCTTGCATGCGTAAAGATGGCAAATAAGCTATGGTCCTAAAGACTTGTCAAGGTAGTAACTTGGATCAGGAAATGCATGCTAGATTGAGGCTTGGGTCTATGAAGAACAACGTAGGTACTGAGTGAAAGAAATTTTTAAAATTATATAATACTGGGTATGTCATAACTTTTATAAGAATTGCGAAGCAATAATCCTAATAGTGACTTACAGAGTGGACACAGGAGTCAGAGAATCACAGAGCTGAATTAACAAATGCTGACCTAGTATATGATGATTTATCAGTGGGAGCCGTAACATTGTTTTTCAGATGAGACAATAATTAGTGGCTAACTTCCCGTTGTTCTTCACTGAAAATGTCTTTGTAATTTCTAAAATCTCTGCCGATAAAGCTCCCCTTTTTTTGGAAAACACCAGAAAACCCAAATTTTTATTTGCTCAAAGTACTTTATGCAGTTAATGTATTCTAATTCTTGATTTTTAAAGGAAAAGATCAGCCTCTTACGGTAGCCTAAAATATTCGCAAGGATCACTGTTAAATATCATAAAACTCAATTATAAATAGGTGTATTGAACTCAAGTCATAAAGATATTGATCTCTTGAGAACTCTGAACTATTAACATGTTCTGAAGTAGTCCTTTTATTTGTAACAAGAGGTTATTTCCAGCCTCACAATGCTTTCTGGGTTCACAGTAACATCAACAGAATACCAGCAGACTCACCTGTTCTATTTGCTGCCCATTTCCTTGGGCTCCACCCATTTTGTCACCTTCCTCTCAAATAGGGCGTGTTATCACCATCACTCTTCCTCTGCCACCACAGAACTTAAGAGAGTGGTTCCCAGACTGAAAAAGAGAAATAGAAGCATGATAAAAATAGATTCCTGAGCCATATCCTCTCCAAGATTTTGATTCAGTAGGTCTGGTATGGGCCCAGGGATTTTGCATTTTCACCAATCACACCAAGTAATTCTAATAGAGGAGGATGGTGAATCATGCTTTGAGTCATTAACATAACCAATAGTCCCAGTTTCTAAAATACTAATAAAATGAGGTAGCCAAAAGAACATTAAAGGCTCTGGTATAAACAAGTAAATACAGAAAATGACTGCAAAGGGGAAAACAATTGCTTTTAACCACTAAATTCACTCTTTTGGCTTCTTCCGGCCTCTTCTAAGACTCTCCTCCTCTCTTTTTTCTTTCTGAACCTCCCAAAGTTACAGCTGTTTGGGAAGCCTTAATTCAGTGGTCGAAGAAGATGCCACACTTTCAATTACTTTCAATTTTCAGTTCAATTATTCATTTTGGTGCCAATGAATATTTAACCAAAGTTGACACCAAAACATATCTTTGAATTATTAATTAAGTAAAGGGACAGGTAAAATTCCCAATTAAAACAAAAACCCAGCATCTCATACGTTTCATTTTCAACTTGCTTGATGGTTTGCAAGGGAGATTTGTAGATCACTGTGGCACAAATTTAACATTCTTAAGCTTAATGAGTGGGAGGAAAATATTCCAGCGTGTAAGCCAGAATGATCACGTCGGAAAAGAGGAGGAAGATTCCTGAAAACTCTGTGCTCCTAATATGAGTGTGGTACAAGGCCAAAGAATGAATAACACTTCCAAGAAAAACAATTAGCAGCAGGCAAAATCAGAAAGGCATTAGAAAAGGAAAAATCACAAATACAGACACATACAGCAGACTGAGGAATTTTGAGGACAGTTTGCATGCCTATATAAAAAAAATATATAGGTATGATGAGTACTCCCAAGCAAAATTATTACTTTACTATATGGTGGGTACTAATAGGAGAGAGAAAGTGTTAGTTTGTAAGAGCAGTAAAAATGGTCTGTGTATTAGTTTGCTAGGGCTGCTGTAATGACATATCACAAATGGAGTGGCTTAAACAACAGATATTTATTTGCTCTAGTTCTGGAGCTAGAAGTCCATGATCAAGGTGTGAGCAGAGTTAGTTTTGCCTGAGTCTTCTCTCTCTGGCTTATAGATGACCATCTTCTCCTGTGTCTTCAGAGTGTTGACTCTCGGTGTGTCTGTGTCCCAATCTCCTCTTCTTATAAGGATACCCTAATGATCTCATTTTAATATAATTATTTCTTTGAAGACCATGTCTCCAAATCTGGTTGCATTCTGAGATACAGATGTTAGGATTTCAACATATGAATTTTGGAAGGGAAACAATTCAGACCACAACAGTCTGTCACAAAGGTGTATCTTTTAGAATCATCAAAGTATGCTCTACTTATGTAAAACTAGTCATGAAACTAGGGTCTCTGATGAATTCTGACACTTCAGTTTTGAAAATCAAAATACCTATCAAAATTATTCCGGTTGCAGTTTTCTCCCACTGCATCCTACTCCTGTCATTTTGTCCATCAGAAATCTTAGTATAAAGGCAGTCTGGCTCCCACAGACAGATTTCAGGGCCGGGATACCATACAAGAGTTAACTTACTGCAGCCAAGCACTAGACAGCCCAGCGATGCTAGAAGATTAATTTCTTGCCAATAAACTCAGAGAGGTGCTATCATGATGACTTGTCTTATGGGGCATGATCAAAGTTCATGGTCATGTACTCCAGCCTACCCACTGTCAGTGGGGGAAGGAAAGAGTATGTATACCATTGGGTCCTCTGCAAAGAAGCCTGAAGACTCACTGAGCCTTTCTCATGTGCTAGGTAATGTGTTAAGTTTCATTAAAGTTTAATGACATACAATAAACTATACGTATCCAAAACGTACAATCTAATATACTTTGACATGTGTATACATCTGAGTAAACCACTATCATAATCAAGCTGCTGAACATACCTATTACCCTGACAGTTCCCTCATGGTCCTTTCTAATCCCTCCCTCCTTTATTTTCCTGGAACCAGAAACCCCTCAGCATATCCCCAGGCAACCACTGATCTATGCTGTCACCATACCTTAGTACACATTTCCTAGAATTTCTTTCAAGTGGAATCATACAGCGTGTACTATTTTGTATATTATTTGGCTTCTTACACTCAATGGAATATTTTGAAATTCATTCATATTATATTGTACTGTATATGAATGATTTATTCCTTTTTATTGCACCATAGCATTCCATTTTATGGATACACCATGGTTTGTTTATCCACTTACTTGTTAATGGACATTTGTGTTGTTTCCAGTTTTTGGTTGTTACAAATAAAGCTGGTATAAACATTTTTTAATGCAAGTCTTTGTATGGACATATGGTTTCAATTCTCTAGAGAAAACACCTAGAAGTGGAATGACTGGGTCATAAGGTAGGCATTATATAGTTGGGTCTTACTTTTTTAACTGATCTGACCATTTCTGTGTTTAATTGGAGTGTTTAGGCCATTTATACTTAATGTGATTATTGATATGGTCAGGTTTAAGTCTATGAACTTGCTATTTGTTTTATATTTGTCTCATCTGAACTTTATTGCTTCCCCTTCTTTTTCTGACTTCTTTTAGAATAGTTTAGTATATTTTATGATTTAATTTTATCCCCTTACTGTCTTATTATCCATACCAGGGTCACCTGATGTCCAGTGTCATGAAAACCATTTATTTCAAATGTTTTGTCAGGTTTAAAGGTTGTTTCAGGTAGGACAGTAACAGGAACAGTCCCTGTTACTCTGTCTTGGCTGGAAACTTCTAATGTCTATCTGATATATAGATTTTAAGTAGTAGATTGAGACTGGAAGCTAAGTCTCTCATATCCACTACATTATACCGACAACCACCACCAAAGCAAAGGGGCTTAGAGTTCCACTAATGTTTCTCAGGTCACCTTTCTGTGGTTTTGATCCCTCCCAAAAATTGGCTGAGTTTATTATTGTCCTTTGTGTAAATATATATGTCAACATACTGTATTCTTCCTCCCAATCTTCTCATTTTAAGACCAGCCTTGATTAAAGGTTGAATGTGATTAATAAAAAAGTGATAGGTGTTTGCTGGGAGTTCATGTCATTTTATGACTCTTTTAAGGGTCTGATGAATACACATAAATACTAGAAAGATTTTATATAAGTTCTTATCAAATGGAACAAACTATCCAAAACTTTTCCTGAAGAAGATTAGTATGTGAGAAATTCATTAAAAATGATGAGCTATCAAATACACACTGGCTGCAAAAATAGCAGTAACAAATCAGTTTGTTATGTAAATATTAAGAATATTTCTTAAATTCAGATATAATTTTTATCTGACAGACTTGAGAATTTATTTCAAAAGGTCCTTACCACTGTTGCTATTCACCGAAGTGTGAACACAACTTCTCCTTTACCAAGGGGAAAACACACACATATTAAAAATCCTCTCATTATTTCTATATACCTCTGTAGCTGCATCTAAAAAAAAACACAGTAAGCTTCTCTATTTCCATAGAAACCCCAACAACAGGTACATCTGGGCGCAGGCTACCATCCGCAGTCACACATGGATTTGTACATGTTCATAGAGGTGGAAAGCATTTAAAAATAGCATTACCTCTCCAAGGACATCACTCTTATTTAAGGCAATGAGGAGACTACAGATAAGCTGGGTATTATGGCCATCATTGATTCCTTTGTGGAAGTTACTAAGGACCTGGAAAAATATGTGTCTTTTTCTCCATTAGAGTAATCGAAGCATTTAGTCTTAGGAAAAACAGAGAACAAAAACACAACAAAATGAGCAAATACTCATACTGAACAAACTACACGCTTGTGCCATGTAAAGGGTCCACACTGGTCAAAATATAGTTATGTTGTGAAAATGGTTCATACTGAGAGGTAGAAGAACTCAGTTGTTGGTCACTTACCGGTTTATAATCCTAGGCAATCACTAAGCATCTTTGAACCTCAAGGTTGGTAAGAGGATAAAATGAAAAGTAACAGATATGACGGCACTTTGAAAACCATTAATCATGACAGAAGGGAAAGGCGTTTTGTTAGAAATCACCTTTTTCCTCACTTCAGTTATAGCAATTATATGGTAAAAATATGATTCACTACCAGATGTCCCATTCACCTCCGCAAACAAATTTTCCATTCTTCAGCCCTAATTTAGTGTGTGTGTGTGCGTGTGTGTGTGTATGCGTGTTTTCATATAAATCAAAGGATGTATTGATGGTAGACTTTAATTCAAGTTGACTCTGGAAAAAAATCTTTTCAACTCGACCTCCTTTCTTTCCTGTTAGTCATGCATATTTCTTTCTCCATGTCTTTATACATGTTGTTTTCACTTTTTGTAACACTCTCTACTCTTCCTACTTTTCTTCTCCCCTTATACCCATTCTACCTATTCTACAAAACTGATTGAAATCCTGCCTCTTTAGTGAAGATGGTTTTTATATTTCTGGTTAATGATAAGCTTTCCCTTCTTTGAACTCCTTAGAGGCTTAGCCTCCATGCAAACTCAGTTTTGCACATAGTATTTATTTACTTATTTTTTTCTCTCCCCAACTAGATTAATCAGACGATCCTTCTGAGAAGCTTACAAATGTATTAGCTACTGGAAAACACCACTTGGAAGTCCTGTAGACACTTTAAACTCAATAAGAGCATATAAAGTCCCCAAATCTATTTTTCTTCTTTATTCCCTCAGTGACTAGTACACATGTCCAGCTAGTTTTGCAGGCCAAGAAACCTCAGAGAAATGCTTAATATCACCATGAATTTTACCTCTCCATTTCAGGATAAAAGTCGATATTTTTTAGCATGGCATGCAAAACTCTTTACGATATGACCTCTGTTTCTCTCCACAAATTTTTCTTGACTCCATATTTTCTCTGCCTATTGTACTACTGTGCCACCGTTCAGCTCTTGAGGATCAAACTTCTCAAAATATTCTTCTTTCTCCTCATCTTCACTTTCTCATCTCTCACACATCTTTATATTCCAAACTGATTTCCATATCCAAGACACAACTGGATATAATTGACAAAATATAATTGCCATCTTAGTAAGTCTAGCAGATACTTTTTATTTCTAATCTTATTTGCTCTCTTACCAGATTCAATAAATCACTGCACCCTTTCTGAAACATTATCTGACTGACCTCCATGAGAATACTTTACCCTGGATTTCCTTATACCTCGCTACTTGTTCCTTGTCTACATCTTCTTTCAACTCACCTTCTCTTACTTGATGTGGTAAAGATTCTCAAGGCTCTTTTCAAGGCTCGCTCCTCTTTTCATCCAACATTTTTTTTCCTCTTGGGTGATTTAATTCATTCCTTTTTATAACCTTACTATCATTTATCCTTTAATGACACCAAGATTTATTTCTTCAAGATATAATCTTGAGTTCCTGACACACACATCCAAACAGCCTACTCAACATTTTACTTGAGGGACTTCCCTGGTGGCACAGTGGTTAAGAATCCACCTAACAATGCAGGGGATACAGGTTCAAGCCCTGGTCAGGGAAGATCCCACATGCCACGGAGCAACTAAGCCTGTGTGCCACAACTACTGAGCCTGCGCTCTAGAGCCCATGAGCCACAACTACTGAGCCTGCCTGCCACAACTACTGAAGCCTGCCTGCCTAGAGCCCATGCTCTGCAGCTAAGAGAAGCCAGCACAGTGAGAAGGTCACGCACTGCAACGAAGAGTAGCCCTCGCTTGCCACAACTAGAGACAGCCCACGTGCAGCAATGAAGACCTGACACAGCCAAAAATAAATAAATAAATTTATTAAAAACAAACAAAAAACACCTTACATGAACATCTTACAGGCAGCCCAACTTCATACGTCCAACATTAAATCATTGCTTTTCCTCCCAGTCCTCTCTCTCTCTGTGTTCCCCATTTCAGTAAATGATGAACCTGTTTAATGAAGGCAAACCTGAGAATAAATATTACACACTTCTGTCTTTCTCATTCTTCAGATCTAATCAACCACTAAGAATTATTGATGCATCCTTCTAAATATTTTTAAAAATCTGCCTACTTATTTCCAACTCTATGGCCACCTTCCTAGTATGAGGTATTGCCTGACTTACTGACATAGCCTTCTGTGGCATCCCATGTCCACTTTTGCTCAGCTACAATCTATTCACTACACTCTGGTCAAGGGATCTTTCAGAAACTGCAAATTGCATCATGTCACTTATTTAGTTAAAAATCCTTCTGTGACTTCCAAGTTGCTCTTAGAATTATGTCAAACCCTTAATATAGCCTATAATACTTTGCATGGAATATTGAGTCCCTCCTGCTTGCTTCCTCTCCTCTTAGCTAACCCCTGCTCATTCTAAGTTAATCAATCACCCTCTGAAATTCCAGACTGGTTTAGCCACCTCTCCTAATTAGATACATTTAAAATATCTTTTATTTCTCCTTTGTTGCATTTGTTATTATTATAAACAATTACTGATTTCTGAAATTACTTATGGTAATCTTATTTGACCTGATGTATTTTAAATTTCATAGTCAGAGATTGTCTAGTTCACCACTGTATCCTCAGCATTAGTGAGGGAGCTGGCCTGTAGTCACTTCTCAATATACACTTCTTGAATGAAATAAATACATTGATGCATAAATCTCATCTCTCACTTTCAAGCCAGCCATACATATAAATTTGCCAGTTCTAAACTATATCATGTTTCCTGAAATTCTGGCACCTTTGCACACACTATTCTCTGTGCCTACCTGCTCCTGCTACCTTCATTGGCTGATTCAGCACTAGCCCAAGTCTCCATCCCATCAGGAGGCTTTCAATGACTGTTCACCTACTGGGTCCTGCACTCCTTTCACCCCACAGCATTCACATTCTGATATGACTCTGCCACCAGAGCACCACAATGCTAACTTCTGCTCTAGACGCTTTCACTCTTTTGTTTCTGGTTACCTGTGCTTTATTTCTCTCCTGAGCTTTAAACTTCTAGAGTTTGGATAAGTGCCTTTTAGACATGACTCTTCAGAGGCTAACACTGTGCCTGGCACTTAGACAATGACCAATCCATAATTATAATAATCACTGTTTTTTGAACAAACAACTCCTTGACAGCTGGGACAATGTATTTGACATCCTTAACATCTACCACAGGGTTTGGTGCAGTTATAAATAAGAGATATTCAGTTAATACTAGATGGCTAATTATCCATTTATTTCATTTAATACCTGTGAACAGCTTCTCATTCTATTCCTTATTCTCTGTACCTTTCTCTTTTGTATTGTCCCTATACATAATAGAGCTCTTTATGCAAGAAAAAGATTTTGCAGGAAGAGAAGTGCCAAGAATAAAAAAATGGAAGTACTAGTGTTCTAGAGATTTATGTCCTTAACAATTTTTCTCTTTAAAAAGGCTCAATGAAATATTAAAGCAAGGCAGACATTTAAGGTGCATTTATACACCTCATTCTACCTGAAAATGTACCATTTTTATCTGATAAATGTTTCATACAAGTCAGTAATTTAAATACAATCTGCTAGAAATGTATATTATATTCATGTCCATATGAATTTTCATGGAAAATCTTTGTTCTCTATATTAGTCTCCATTTTTTTCTCCCTTTCCATTTGAAAAATAATAATAATACACCTGGGTTGTAAGGTTCCATCTATAAATTTACTGCTTGCATTTTAACTATATCAATTATGTATATGTGACTTATATACATTTATAAATTTTAAAAGTCACTTGAAACTCCAGATACTATATGTTATAGATCTTTTTGATAGAATATTTGAGATCTGTAGAAAATAGATTTTGAAAAAACACATATTTGTAAACCAATATTTCTTCTCTTGTGATATAGTACTACTACATATTGTTTAGGTTAGTTTTTGAATATATCTCCAGATATATATTATCTTCTTTAATTTTACCAATAAGGTTTTAAAAAGTTCCAAAAATCTTCTGAAAAATGGCCCAATACTCTCTTCTGTGCTTGCCTCTAGTAATTTGTGTAACTTTAGTGACCATCCATGATGACTAGGGAGATCTGGCATTCACTGTTTAAAATCAAACTTGTTGAGATTGGTTCAGGATGGCAGAGTAAAAGAACGTGTGCTCACTCCCTCTCCCCAGAGCACCAGAGTCACAAATAACTGCTGAACAATCATCAACACGAAGACACTGGAACTCAGCAAAAAAGATACCCCACATCCGAAGCCAAAGGAGAAGGTGCAATGAGATGGTAGGAGGGGCACAATCACAATAAAATCAAATCTCATAACCACTGGGTGGGGGATTCACAAACTGCAGAACAATTATACCACAGAAGTCCACCCACTGGAGTGAAGGTTCTGAGCCCCACCTCAGGCTTCCCAACCTGGGGGTCTGGAAACGGGAGGAGGAATTCCCAGACAATCAGACTTTGAAGGCTAGAGGGATTTGATTGCAGGACTTTGACAGGACTTGGGGAAACAGAGACTCCACTCTTGGAGGGCACACACAAAGTAGTGTGAGCATCAGGACTAAGGGAGAGTAGCAGTGATCCCATAGGAGACTGAACCAGACCTCCCTGCTAGTGTTGGAGGGTCTCCTACAGAGGCAGTGGGTGGCTGTGGCTCACCGTGGGGACAAGGACACTGAGAGCAGAAGTTCTGGGAAGCATTCCTTGGGGTGAGCCCTCCCAGAGTCTGCCGTTAGCCCCACCAAGGAGCCTGTGGGCACCAGTGCTGGGTCACCTCAGGCCAAAAAACCAACAGGGAGGGAACTCAGCCCCACCCATCAACAGACAAGCAGATTTAAATTTTACTGAGCTCTGCCCATCTGAGCAACACCCAGCTCTACCCACCACCAGTCCCTCCCATCAGGAAGCTTGCACAAGCCTCTTAGATTGCCTCATCCACCAGAGGGCAGGCAGCAGAAGAAAGAAGAACTACAATCCTGCAGCCTGTGGAACAAAAAGCACATTCACAGAAAAACAGACAAAATGAAAAGGCAGAGGACTATGTACCAGATGAAGGAACAAGATAAAACCCCAGAAAAACAACTAAATGAAGTGAAGATAGGCAACCTTCCAGAAAAAGATTTCAGAATAATGACAGTGAAGATGATCCAGGGTCTCAGAAAAAGAATGGAGGCAAAGATGGAGAAGATGCAAGAAATGTATAACAAACACCTAGAAGAATTAAAGAACAAACAAACAGAGATGAACGATACAATAACTTAAACGAAAAATACACTACAAGGAGTCAATAGCAGAACAACTGAGGCAGAAGAACAGATAAGTGACCTGGAAGACAGAATGGTGGAATTCACTGCCATGGAACACAATAGAGAAAAAAGAATGAAGGAAATGAAGACAGCCTAAGAGACCTCTGGGACAACATTAAATGCACCAACATTCACATTATAGGGGTCCCAGAAGGAGAAAGAGAGAAAGAACCCAAGAAAATATTTGAAGAGATTATAGTCGAAAACTTCCGTAACATGGAAAAGGAAACAGCCACCCAAGTCCAGGAAGTGCAGAGAGTCCCAGGCAGGATAAACCCAAGGAGAAAAAGGCTGAGACACATAGTAAGCAAATTGACAAAAATTAAAGATAAAGAAAAATTATTAAAATCAACAAGGGAAAAACGACAAATAACATACAAAGGAACTCCCATAGGTTAGCAGCTGATTTCTCAGCAGAAACTCTCCAAGCCAGTAGGGAGTGGCTCAATATATTTAAAGTAATGAAAGGCAAAAACCTACAACCAAGATTATTCTACCCAGCAAGAATCTCATTCAGATTCAACAGAGAAATCAAAAGCTTTACAGACAAGCAAAAGCTAAGAGAATTCAGCACCACCAAACCAGCTTCTCTACAACAAATGCTAAAGGAACTTCTCTAAGTGGGAAACACAGGAGAAGAAAAGGATCTACAAAAACAAACCCAAAACAATTAGGAAAATGGTAATAGGAACATGTATATCGATAATTACCTTAAATGTGAATGGATTAAGTGCTCCAAACAAAAGAAACAGGCTTGCTGCATGGATACAAAAACAAGACCCATATATATGCTGTCTACAAGAGACCCACTTCAGACCTAGGGACACATACAGACTGAAAGTGAGGGGATGGAAAAAGATATTCCATGCAAATGGAAATCAAAAGAAAGCTGGAGTAGCAACACCCATATCAGACAAAATAGACTTTAAATAAAGACTATTACAAGAGACAAAGAAGGACACTACATAATGATCAAGGGATCAAGGCAAGAAGAAGATATAACAATTATAAATATATATGCACCCAACATAGGAGCATCTCAATACATAAAGCAAATACTAACAGCTATAAAAGTGGAAACTGACAGTAACACAGTAATAGTGAGGGAATTTAACACCTCATTTACACCAATGGACAGATCATCCAGACAGAAAATTAATAAGGAAACACAAGCTTTAAATGACACAATGGACCAGATAGATTTAACTGATATTTATAGGATATTCCATCTGAGAACAGCAGGTTACACTTTTTTCTCAAGTGCACATGGAACATTCTCCAGGATAGATCACATCTTGGGTCAGAAATCAAGCCTCAGTAAATTTAAGAAAATTAAAATCATATCAAGCAACTTTTCCGACCACAATGTTATGAGACTACAAATAAATTATAGGGAAAAAACATAAAAAACACAAACACATGGAGGCTAAACAATACGTTACTAAATAACCAAGAGATCACTGAAGAAATCTAAGATGAAATCAAAAAATACCTAGAGACAAATGACAACAAAAACACGATGATCCAAAACCTATGGGATGCAGCAAAAGCAGTTCTAAGAGGGAAGTTTATGGCAGTACAATCCTACTTTAAGAAACCAGAAAAATCTCAAATAAACAATCTAACCTTACACCTAAGGAACTAGAGAAAGAAGAACCAACAAAACTCAAAGTTAGTAGAAGGAAAGAAATCATAAAGATCAGAGCAGAAATAAATGAAATAGAAACAAAGAAAACAATTGCAAAAAACTAAAAGCTGGTTCTTTGAGAAGATAAACAAAATTGATAAACCTTTAACCATACTCATCAAGAAAAAGAGGGAGAGGACTCAAATTAATAAAACTAGAAATGAAAAAGGAGAAGTTACAGTGGACACCACAGAAATACAAAGCATCCTACAAGACTACTACAAGCAGCTCTATGCCAATAAAATGGACAACCTGGAAGAAATAGACAAATTCTTAGAAAGGTATAACTTTCCAAGACCAAACCAGGAAGAAATAGAAAATATGAACAGACCAATCACAAGTAATGAAATTGAAACTGTGATTAAAAATCTTCCAACAAACAAAATCCAGGACCAGATGGCTTCATAGGTGAATTCTATCAAACATTTAGAGAAGAGCTAACACCCATCATTCTCAAACTCTTCCAAAAACTGCAGAGGAAGTAACACTCCCAAACTCATTCTATGAGGCCACCATCACCCTGATACCAAAACCAGACAAAGATACTACAAAAACAGAAAACTACAGACCAATATCACTGATAAATATAGATGCAAAAATCCTCAACAGGGCTTCCCTGGTGGCTCAGTGGTTGAGAGTCTGCCTGCTGATGCAGGGGACACAGGGTCGTGCCCTGGTCCAGGAGGATCCCACATGCCGTGGAGCGGCTGGGTCCGTGAGCCACGGCCGCTGAGCCTGCGCATCTGGAGCCTGTGCTCCACAATGGGAGAGGCCACAACAGTGAGAGGCCCACATACTGCAAAAAAAAAAAAAAATACTCAACAAAATACTAGCAAACAGAATCCAACAACACATTAAAAGGCTCATACACCATGATCAAGTGGGATTTATCCCAGGGATACAAGGTTCTTCAATATATGCAAATCAATCATTGTGATATACCATATGAACAAATTGAAGAATAAAAACCATATGATCATCTCAATAGATGCAGAAAAGGCTTTTGACAAAATTCAACACCCATTTATGATAAAAACTCTCCAGAATGTGGGCATAGAGGGAACCTACCTCAACATAATAAAGCCCATATACAACAAACTCACAGCAAACATCATTCTCAATTGTGAAAAACTGAAAACATTTCCTCTAAGATCAGGAATGAGACAAGGAGGTCCACTCTCACCACTATTATTCAACATAGTTTTGGAAGTCCTAACCATAGCAATCAGAGAAGAAAAAGAAATAAAAGGAATCCAAATTGGAAAAGAAGAAGTAAAACTGTCACTGTTTGCAGATGACATGATACTATACATAGAGAATCCTAAAGATGCCACCAGAAAACTGCTAGAGCTAATCAATGTATTTGGTAAAGTCACAGAGTCCAAAATTAATACATAAAACTCTCTTGCATTCTTATACACTAACAACGAAAGATCAGAAAGAGAAATTAAGAAACAATCTCATCCACCATTGCAACAAAAAGAATAAAATACCTAGGAATAAACCTACCTAAGGAGGTAAAAGACCTGAACTCAGAAAACTATAAGACACTGATGAAAGAAATCAAAACTGACACAGACAGATGGAGAGATATACCATGTTCCTGGATTGGAAGAATCAATATTATGAAAATGACTATACTACCGAAAGCAATGTACATATTCAATGCAATCCCTATCACTACCAATGGAATTTTTTACAGAACTAGAACAAATAAATCTTAATGTTTGTATGGAGACACAAAAGACCCTGAATGGCCAAAGCAATATTGAGGGGAAAAACGGAGCTGGAAGAATCAGAGTCCCTGACTTGAGACTACAAAGCTACAGTAATCAAGACAATATGGCACTGGCACAAAAAGAG
Organism: Lagenorhynchus albirostris; assembly: GCF_949774975.1. Lineage (NCBI taxonomy): Eukaryota > Metazoa > Chordata > Mammalia > Artiodactyla > Delphinidae > Lagenorhynchus > Lagenorhynchus albirostris. The sequence continues at coordinate 92,757,339 of NC_083099.1, read as the reverse complement.
AAATATAGATCAATGGAACAGGAGAGAAAGCCCAGAGATAAACCCATGCACCTATGGTCATGTAATCTATGACAAAGGAGGCAAGGATATACAATGGAGAAAAGACAGTCTCTTCAATAAGTGGTGCTGGGAAAACTGTACAGCTGCATGTAAAAGAATGAAATTAGAATACTCTCTAACACCATACACAAAAATAAACTCAAAATGGATTAAAGACCTAAATGTAAGACTGGACACTGTAAAACTCTTAAAGGAAAACATAGGAAGAATACTTTGACATAAATCACAGTAAGAGCTTTTTTGAACCACCTCCTAGAAAAATGGAAATAAAAACAAAAATAAATGGGACCTAATGAAACTTCAAAGCTTTTGCACAGCAAAGGAAACTATAAACAAGATGAAAAGACAACCCTCAGAATGGGAGAAAATATTTGCAAATGAATCAACGGACAAAGGATTAATCTCCAAAATATATAAACAGCTCATACAGCTCAATATTAAAAAAAGAAAAAACAACCCAATCCAAAAATGGGCAGAAGACCTAAATAGACATTTATCCAAAGAAGACATATAGATGGACAAGAGGCACATGAAAAGCTGCTCAACATCACTAATTATTAGAGAAATGCACATCAAAACTACAATGAGGTATCACCTCATACCACTTAGAATGGGCATCATCAGAAAATCTACAAACAACAAATGCTAGAGAGGGTGAAAAGGGAGAAAAGGGAACCCCCCTCTTGCATTGCTGGTGGGAATGTAAAATGATACAGCCACTATGGAGAAGAGTATGAAGGTCCTTAAAAAGTAAAAATAGAATCACCATATGACCCAGCAATCCCATTACTGGGCATATATCCAGATAAAACCATAATTCAAAAAGACACATGCACCCCAATGTTCATTGCAGCACTGTTTACAATAGCCAGGTCATGGAAGCAACCTAAATGCCCAGCAACAGTGGAATGGATATCGAAGATGTGGTACATATATACAATGGAATATTACTCAGCCATAAAAAGGAACGAAATTGTGCCATTTGCAGAGACGTGGATGGACCCAGAGACTGTCATACAGAGTGAAGTAAGTCAGAAAGAGAAAATCAAATATCGCATATTAACGCATATACGTGGAATCTAGAAAAATGGTATGATGAACTGGTTTGCAAGGCAGAAATAGAGACACAGATGTAGAGAACAAACGTATGGACACTAAGGGGGGAAAGCGGGAGTGGTGGTGGTGGTGGTGGTATGAATTGAGAGATTGGGATTGACATGTATACAGTAATATGTACAAAATGGATAACTAATAAGAACCTGGTGTATAAAAAATAAATAAATAATATTCAAAAAAAAAAAGAAAAAGAAAAGTTGTTGATAATACAACTTCAAGTCCTTCGATGTTCGACCAGACATGTAACTCTACAGCAAACATGAAAATTAATTGCTTTTAAAATTATAAACCACTGAGATTGATAGATTTCAGTAGGGCCATTATCTAAAACTGCTGTTTTATAGTTTTATAATTAGTCATTCAGCTACAATCACATTTAATACGTTTTTAATATTTAAAGAACGACAATTCATTTAAAACGTGAAGTATAGCTTATTTCTTAAATGAGAAATTTTAAATCTACTGAGAGTTTGTATATAAAAGTACTTAAAAATATTTTAAATGTTAAAAAATGAAAACATTAAAAACACTAAACATTAAAAAACTCTGTCAACTCTCTCCACAACTAAAAACCAAATATGATCCCATTTGGCACCAATATAAATTGTTTGGAACCTTTCTAGGCATTATCAGGGATTTTCCATTGAGGGCTCTGATCTTATCCAACTGAAAAATAAAATCCCCCAAGTACAGAGGTCACTCCTCTCTTGTTTCCTACCTCATACAAAAATCCAAACTGACTGCATGTCCCAGATGGTCCATGCTGTTATTTCATAAAGCTGAATTTTCTGGCCTCTGAACATTTGGAATATCTCCTGAATGAGCACAATTGGCCCAAATTATTGTGAAATATATTGGTTCATTGAAATATATTCCCTTTTTTATTTGCTAGGGGAGCTGAGAATAAGTGGGCCTAGCTACTTGATATTAGTAATGGCATTTTAATGTAGAGTCCACCTCACTTATAGGTCTCGGGTGATCCTTAAGGAAGACCTCACAAGACTAGAAATGTAAATGGATAGGTAGGATGAGAAAAGCGTGTTCCTTTCTCTCCTTTTGGTTGCCCTCACTTTCATCTTTTATTTTCCTTATGTGGATGTACCCAGTAGGTCCAGAGATGGAGTACCTTCTGGAAATCCACCTGCAATATACTGACCATTAAGGCTATAATCAGAAGAGTAAGAGAGAATTTTGTGGAATAGAGTTATTCATTTAGGCTGAGAAGACGCATATTCACATCAGGTGTTTTAACCTTTCTTTGTACCAATTTTAAAATTATCTAAAATACCTTCAGAATGATCACTTTTTTTTTTTTTTTTTTTTTTTTTTTTGAGGTACGCGGGCCTCTCATTGCTGTGGCCTCTCCCATTGCGGAGCACAGGCTCCGGACATGCAGGCTCAGCGGCCATGGCTCACGGGCCCAGCTGCTCCGCGGCATGTGGGATCTTCCCAGACCGGGCACGAACCCGCGTCCCCTGCATCGGCAGGCGGACTCTCAACCACTGCGCCACCAGGGAAGCCCCCAGAATGACCACTTTTAAAGAGTTCAACAAGGGAGGTAGGTGCACCTATCCCAAGGACTGCGATTTTACTAAGGGGGTAACAAATATACCAATTTAGCATGTGAAACTATATGACACTAAATAAGATTAAATAATGTGTTGAGTAGGTTATGTACTAAATATGACTGTATAAATATAACTTCGAAGGAGTATATACTGAGAAGCCCAGCAAGACTGAAGTGAAGGCTTTACAAGAAGCAGTATGTTGTAAAACTGAAGAGAAGTATTGGAGCCAGGCCTTCAGCCCCAGGGTATGGATTTTGGCTTTAATCCTTAGGGAAGGGAGAGTACTTTGGACAAGGGAGTAACATGATCAAAGCAGTCAAGTATTCCACAGCCCTCAGCAATCTTCGAGTTCAACAGTGACTTTCTATTACATCATGCTGTGAAGCAAGATGCTTTTAATTCAAATGGCTCTGGAAACCTCCTGAAAGGCCCTGAGAAGGCTGATCATTTCAAATTGATTTTAAAATTCAGAAGTGCCTTGGGATTAACAGCGCTCCTTCAGTTTTAATCTCTAGTATGATCCCAGCAGCCTCTGCATGCTGAAATAGATGTACACTTGAGGTGAAAATGAATGACGGTGAGAGAACTCACAGGTTACACAGTAGAAAAGGCTGGGAAGTGAGAGCAAGAAGTCAAGGTTGAGGGATGTGAGCATTGTTGACCTACTCACAGTGAGAGAGGGAAGATAAAACTATGGTGTATAATGACATAAAGGGATATTAAAGGAGGCCAGGGAGCCATTATTTCTTCCCAACAAGGGGAAAGGAATAGGATATAATGGTCATGAGCTGAAGTAAGGAATATTTAGGTGAAACACAGAGAAAATTTCAACTTAAAGAACATTTAAACAAGATTTCGCTGGAGGATTGAGAGGCCATTGTTATACTGGATTTTCAAGACAGGAACTTGGCATTCCTTCTTTAAGAAAGCTTAAATAATCCATTCCATGCTAAATGGATTCTGAGTGTCTTTAAATAACAAAACAAAACAAAACAAAACAAAAAACAGAAAAACACTTCTTTGACTATATTTTATTATCAATGGGATGGTGGGGGCCACATACTATATAAACCACATTCTTAGGAGCTTTTTCACGATATGATTTAGATTGTGCTGTCACTAATTAAAATAGAATTCAGAAGCAGAGACTGTGATATTGTGGAGCTTTAGTGAGTAAGGAAAAAAATAGCACAAATGCTCAGTGGAAACATTAAAAACTGAATGAATATTAAGTCTTACAGTTTTCAATAACTGCTCATATAATGTGATAGGTTCTTTTCATTCCTTAGCGGTTGGCATGAGTCTCAGTATGTAACTTGGGTATAAAAGAGGGATTCCTTTATTTTCCCTAACCACTTAAGTTCTGATTTTAAATTTCGATGGGCTATTGGAAAATGTTGACCTCAATTCCTCTTGGGGCTCTTTCTCTTCCCCAGGATTGAGCCACAACCCAGTGTTTGAGGCTATAAGCACTGCTTCTGCTTCTTGGTCATCAGTTCACACTGAGGGTTACTCAGTGTCAGTTGTTCTGTCTGCATGTGTTGTTGTTCCTGTCTGCCTGACTCTTGGTGTTCCTGTCTGCCTGACTCTTTGGAGTCAAGAGATTCTTGGCTACTTCCACCTCTGAGAGGAGAGAGAAAGCAAAGAGAGAGAGCGAGGATCCCAATCCAAGTGTGAAGTCCCTGAGATAGGAAGATGACAGCCCTGCTGAGAAACTGAAAGAAGGTCAAGGTGGCTAGAGCTCAGAGATGAAGGAGGAAGGGACAGAATAACTGATCGATCTACCCCTGGGCCTGTCTGCTTTACCCACCTTGCTGATTCTGTCTGCAGGTTACCCAGCTAGGGGACAGAACTTGGTTCAGAGTTTCAAAGAATCACAGCACAAAACAATTTGTTTCTAGGAGTGATGGGAGATGTTAAGCCCCATCTACCCCTTGCTTCTCCAAGACATATTTTGTATTCCCAAGAATCCTGCATTTACACTTACTTCCTTCGCAATCATTCAAATATTTTTCTAAGCGTTTAGATGTATCATATACCTTCTCAGAATCAATAAAATGGAGATCCATTCTAGTTGAATGGCAGGAAAGGAAAGGAAGGAATATATTGATTTAAAAACAGTATGCCAATACCTCCAAATATTGTCCAGTCCCCATTTAACAGCAATAATTGAATTCTAACAATGTGCCACGTACTGTACTGTGAATTCAGAGATAAGCAAGGCATCTGTCATGCCCTGGGGTTTCTCATAGTCTTGTGGGAGAATATAAAGAAGAAAAAGGACCATTACCAGGGAATGAATTTATATTCAGAGTATAGTGTTTGTAGTCTCATTTAGATTTTAGAATTTTAGGACTAAATGCAGTCAAACTATTAGAAACCCCTCAGACCATAATTCCAAATGGGATTGGATCTCAGAGATCACCTGGTCTACTCCTTATGTGGGATCCAAATGCCCTCAATATCACCCGTAAGTGATCATAATCATTGCTGAAGATTTTCAGTTTGGGGTAAGTCCATTCCATTTTTTCAACAGATCTATTTCTTAGAAATGTCATTCTAATAAAAAAAAAAAACTATACTCCTTATAATTCTACTCACTGGCCCTTACTCTGCCCTTTGGAGTCAAACAAAATAAGTCTAATCACTCTGACACTGTAGAAGTCTTATAATTAATTATGGAGCTATGTTTGACACTAACATATTTCTCAAAAATTAGGTGCTTAACTAGATAATCCCCAAATGCAGAGATTTATCATGATGATTTGCCTAGTAATGCCTCATAATTAATATTTAGGAAGTTGAATGTGGTTTATTATTCTTTTTTGCATATTACTACATCAATATAAAATGCATTATGAAGGATGTTCTGAATTAATATCATTAACATATTTACATTTCATGAAACAGCTTTATTTGTAGCCAGAGATTCACCATCATATTTGTAATATTTATGTTCTTTAAAACCCAAGCATATTTTGGTCACCAAACTGGGAGATACAGAGACTTTAATATATTAAAAGTTAAAAAAAAAATAGAAACAACTTGCTTTGTAAATAGAAGAAAATATGAAACAGGAGAAAATAAAATGAGGAATGACTATAATTAGAATAAATATTTCATGACATGATTTGATCTTAATAAAAAAGTTTTAACAAAAAAAAATTTTTTTTTTAAAGAGAAAATGTACTAAACTGCTCCTGATGCAAAAAAAAAAAAAAATGTCAAAAGAAGGGGTGACTGAACTGCTAAGTCAGGGACTCTTAAGGTTTTGATACATCTGTTGTGGTCATCAGGGCACAGGGTGTGGGATGTGGCCCTTAACTTTGCTATCCCAGAAACACAAACTTGTGAGTTAATTCAAAATTGAATAGCTCTTGGATAGGGACTTTCATTCACCAAACTCAATATGTGTGATGATATCAGAGACTACAGGCCAGGAGAATTGCTTTCTAGGGATGACGGGAGAGGTTAAGCCCCCCTTCACCCCTTGCTTCCCCAAGATACATTTTCTATTCCCAAGAACCTCCTTTTTCCTCTTTACTTCTCAACATTTAAAGCATTTTTTAAGGACCTAAATGTCACCAAGTACCTCCTCTGAGTCAATGTAATAAAGATCCAGCTTCTAGCTGAATGGCAGAAAGGGAAAGAGGAAAATATATTTAGATTTTTGCAATGTTAGAAAACCTCAATGGCTAGGGTCCAGGGTACTGCCTTTCTCTCGGAGGGCACCCAGGGGCCCAAAAAATAACCGGAATATAACTTAATTCAAACAAAAATTTTTTTCATGGTTTTACCAGCTATTTGCTAAAAAGAAAAGTTAAGCCCAGTGAATTCTCCCTGTTATTTATTAAACTGTTCCCCTCTATTGTCTTATGTCTACCAGATCTATTAACCCCCTTCTCTGGACAGTGCTGGGTATACATCAAAACATTATTACTGTTCAATTATTTATTTTTTGTGTTATTTAGGTAGGTCACCTCCCTACTTTAACTCATCATCATATTAAGCAGGTAACAACACAGCTTCCTTCTCCCATGGTTAAATTGTAGCCCTGAGAATACATTCTGATCACCTTAATTAGACTGAGGCACTCCAGTTTTTATTAGACACAAGAGATGACTTGCTGGTTTTGCAAAAGGCTTGCTGAGTGTCTCATTAATATCCCTCTCAGATACCATCTTATAGATGGCTGAACCTATCCATTTTATATTGATTTTATTAGGTTATATTTCAAAGAGTGAGCTTTCTGACCTGACATTGTCACTGAGTTAAATATATGGTTAAACAGTCTTTCTGCAAACTCTAGTAAGAATCAACAACAGTCATTAGCAAAAACCTAGATGATCATTAGAAAATTTGGGAAGTCAGTGAAGTTAATATTTAGACTAATCAGACTTACATTCCGTCCCTTATGTTTTTTCTTGAAATCTCATCAAAGATCAATATAATTATTCACCTTAAGAGTCACATAACAAATGAAATAGTAACAACCAACATTTAAGAAGTTGCATGTTTAAGATTATCAAGCACTTTAATATACAGGATTTGCTTTAATCCTCACAGCACTGGTAGATGACCACATTTAATTACTGTTACCCTTTAGACGAGAGCAGCGGTTCTTAGAATGTGGAGCCTGTTTGAGCAGCATCAACATCATTTGGGAGCTTGACAGAAATGCAGACCTTTGTTGCCATCCAGATGGGCTGAATGAGAAACTGTTTTGGGTTTTGTGGGTTTTTTTGTTTTTTTGGGTTTTTTTTGCGGTACGCGGGCCTCTCACTGTTGCGGCCTCTCCCGTTGCGGAGCACAGGCTCCGAACGCGCAGGCTCAGCGGCCATGGCTCACAGGCCCAGCGATTCCGCGGCCTGTGGGATCCTCCCGGACCGGGGCACGAACCCGTGTCCCCTGTATCGGCAGGCGGACTCTCAACCACTGCGCCACCAGGGAAGCCCCCGGTTTGTGTGTTTTGATTTTAAAATACTTTTTCTCATCATGAGGCATTCAGATCTCTTGGGCACAGGGGTGGCAGTCTCCCCACCAAGTTGCCTTCTCATGTAAGAGGACGTCTGTTGTATTTTCTACTCAGCATTCATTCATCATCTACTTTCCTCAATTTCTTTCTGTGTGATACTCCTCTCCTCATTTGCTTTGAGTGAGCTACATTCCACAACTGCCCCTGCCCCCTGGTTTAGGGGTAAGCCTTTATCTAGCCTAAGCTAATTAGTCCATCATATTCCCCTAACACAGTGATTGGTTCATGGATGGGGCACATGGCCAAAGAAAATCCAATGCATAAAGAATTTTGCTGGATTGTTCTCCTAAATATATACTAGAGAAGTTTTCTCACAGATCCACAAGGGGCCATGGATAAGGATGTTCACTGCAGCAGTGTCTGTTTTATTCACTGATGTGTCTCATGTGCCTGAAACAGTGCCTGGCACATTGTAGAGGCCCATCATATTTGTGAATAAATACACTGTTTGTAGAATAGGGAGTTGGGGGCAGCCTGAATGTCTATCACTGAGAAAAACAAGGGAAATATGGTAGTTGCACACTGTGGGGTGTTTTACATAGCAAATAGAATCAATGGATTCCATGTACAGTAGTAACATAACTGGAACCTAAAAACAGTGCTTAGTGAAACAGTAGTATATATAACATCCATCTCATTAAGTTCAAACACAATTACACAAAATAGTACACATTTTACAAAAACACAATAAATAAAAAGACAAACAATAAACAAATTAAATTGTTTTCATAGGGAAAGCAGAGTGGGATCAGCACATAGTGATAGAAATACATAGATAAATACATAAACATATATTTAAAGCATAATGTTTTGTAAGGGCCAGTTGCAAGTTGATGTGTTATGAACTGAAAAAAGCAATGCACTCAACCTTAGGCACCTGATTGCTGGAAATTCTGAGAAACTGATTCTATTTTTTGTTCTGCGTCAAATCCAGGTAAAATAGAGCCCCAAGAACTGTATGGAAAAAGAAAAGCTAGAACCTGACCACATCATTAAAAGTCTCTGGATCTAGCCTTGCCTGAAGTGTGTTTACCAGCCAGATATGGTTAATTATCACTCCTTACCCCAACCTCCAATTTTTTTCTTTTATTGTGGTCATTTAAGGTGTTTTGAATTCATGTTTTCTTTCACTTGTAACCAAGAGAATCCTGACTGATATATCATCTCTTTCTTTGCTTCCCCTAACCAGCTTGGGAAAAAAGTAATATGTATTTGCTACCCCCATTTCACTACAAACATACTCTTGCACGTGACTGAGCCATCTGGCATCGATCCCCTCACCTCTCTACTGAAACTGCTTTTATTTGTTACCAAGAATCCCCCAATCACACATATGTTTGACACCTTCTTAAAATGCTCTCCTCCTATTATTTCACTGATTGTTCATCCTCAGACTACATCACTGGATCCTTCTTAAATATAATGATTTTTAGTCCAGGGTAGCTGAAGATAAGTACCTAACCAACTGTGAAACGGAGCAGATGCACCAACCAGCAAGAACAGCTACTGGCCGGTAAACAATGGGAATGACGTTACTGGGTATTGCTGTCTGGCTATCAGATTGGGTGGGAGCTATTGATATTTTTATTATCGCTATTAGTATTAATCTTCAAGTTACTCTATTAGTCCTCTGTGATTCACATTCTCTTCCTCATCTAAATTATCCAATAAAATAAGTGATTTTAATGTCACTTCAAAGCTAAGGACTTCTAAATCTGTATTTTGAACTCCGGTTCCTCCTGAACTCCAAACCTGAATTTCCTATGAACACAAAGACTGAGATTGAACACAGTAACTCTTTTTTTTTTTTAAAGCATTGCACTAAGTCTAAAAACAATTTAATGAAATGTTGCAAACATACAAGGAGAAAAATAGAAAGGACACCTGTTCCCACAGTCAGCTGTATGAATGCCATACTTGCTTCAAATTTTTCAAAAAGGAATCAATATTACAGATAGAGTTGAAACCTCCTGCACACGCCATACTGATTTCATCTCTTTCTACTCTCCCCTCTTAGCGTCCACTGAAAATCTCTCCATGTTGGGTCTCTTCTCTGGTAATGGCACTACCAGGGACCCAGTTTCAAAAGCTATAAATACTAATAATTTTTTCATTCTTCCCTTTTTTTCAACCTTCTATACCCTTTCTCACCCAAGCAAATGTATCAGTAGCCAAGTGCTAGAGATTCTACTCTATTTTATTTTTTTTAATGAGTATGTCCTTTTGTCCATTCCTCACAGCTATCATCCTAATTTAAACTTCACAATTTTTTGTCTAGATCATGGTATTAGTCATCTAAAAATCTCTCCCTTCTTCTAATCTCCTGACTTTCTAATTCATTCTTTGCATTGCTGTTGAAATATTTTTTTCCTTAATCACAAGTTGGATCATGTCACATGTCACTTGTAGTCTCAAGTAATATTCATTAGCTTCCTGCTGTCTGCAGAAGTCTGCACACTCTCATGTCATGTTCCAAACTTCTCCTGAAATGGCCCCAAAGGAAACATCTTCTATTGCATCCTGTCCTTTCCTGAACTCTAGAATTCAATAATATTTATTGTCATCCCAGAGGAGATACTGAAATTCTAAGACTATGACTTTTTAAACATCATTTCTTGAGCCTGGTTCTTCCCTTTATTTATAGAAACACCTTTACTCTTTAAAGTCTAATTCAAGTTTACTCTTTCCTTTATGGCTTCTCTGAACCATCCAGTCACAAAGAATAACTTCTTCACTTACAATCCTATAGAATGTCCCTTTTGCTTCCCGTAGCACTCATTCAAATAAACCTTATAATACAGATTTTCCCCTCACAAATATCCTCATTCCGACCCCACGAGAACCAGAGTCTAAGAAATTTTATGACAAAGATTCTGTCTTACACATCTTTAGGTCTCAATTCCAAGAACAGTACTTGTCAAATAGATGCCCAATAATTTATTTAATTTATTTAATAATTTAATTTATTTAATTAAATTTAATGTTTATAAATGCCTGTAAAACTTTCTTGGATCATGGACCCACTGAAATTCTCAGTAAGGCTATAAATTTATATTCTCTAAAAGAGATACATAGACACATACACAAAATTTTGCATATAATTTAATGAGATTTATGGTGAACATTTGTTCCGGCACACTCAACATTTGTTCCAACCCCATTCCAGTCTACAGAGGATGGAAAACTTAAAATTATTTTTTGCAGGATCCTTTGAAGATTTTCACCTCCAGTTTCAGGATTCCATTTTTTTTCAAAATATAATACCCACTCTTCTTCCTTATTAGCTGTCCTCATACGCTACTGGCATTGCTTAAAGGTTTGAGCTTCTGGCTTTCTTGTCATTCCTTCTAACACCACACATTTCATAACTCATAGTGATTTCAATATCTGTGTAAGATACTCTTTTCATGTGCTTGGTTTCGCTGTTTCTTGGCCTTCTGTCCTCCAGTGATCTCCTTGGCCTTACCTCAGTCCCCTATTTTTAAGGTCACATGCCAGATTGTTTCACTATCCAAAACTGCACTAACTGTGTTCTTAGTTTCAAACCCTTCACTATGTCCACTACCTCCTATATTTCTAGCATGCTGCTTCTATTATCCCAATTGCAAGAATGTTATATGACTAGGACATACAATTCAATGATTCTATTAATTTACTATTACTATTACATGGTTCATCTTTGTGAGCACATCCTTGCTTATGACTTCAACTGTCTTGCTTCTCTCTTTCTCTTTCACACTCACTTGGAAAAGTACTAGAGCTGGTTAAATTCAACTCTCTTCATACTCTGCCAGCACCTGAGCAGTAAAAATGGGTGCAGAAAATCATACAACCATGCTGATTAGTCTTATTTTAACTTATGACCATTAACCTCAACTGTACTCATTGTGTTGCTTTGCAATTCTACATTTCACCAACTTATGCACTCTCCTCTTATCCTAGATGGGATATTATGTAACTTTTTTTCTCAGGTCTCAAAATAACTCTACTTCTGCCCCCTCCCATCCTCACTCTTACTTAGTTCACTGAGAAAATATAAGCAATCAAATAAGATTTTCAAACACCACCACCATACACTCTTCTTGTCTCCTATTAGTTTGAATGAATTTCATTGCATTCTATGACCTTTGACTTCTCAACGATATCCTTTTATTTTTGTCCTCCTTTATCTCTGGCATCATCAAATTTTCACTCTTTACTGAATCATTACATCAGAATATAAACCTGCTATAATATCTCCTATTTTTAAAACTCATTTGACCCATATGATTTTCAGCTATAGTCCCTTGAAAGAGTTGTCTATATTTATTGTCCCTATTTCCTTTCCTCCATTCTCCCTTGAACCTACTCTAATCAAGCTTTCATTTTTGTAATTCTCCTGAACAGCTGTCGAGATCACCAATGTTTCAACATAGCTGTATCTAATGGTCAACTCCCTGTTCTTGTTTGACTTGTCAACAGTATTTGATACAGCATGCTGTTTCTTTTTGAAACATGTTCTTTACTTAATGTTCAGGAAATTACTCACTCTTGGTGTCATTCTTGGTCTCATTGGCTAGATTATCCTCCATTTCTGTATTACTAAACCTCACGATATCTTAGAGTTCAAACCTTGGGTCTCTTCTCTATGTACATGTACACTTAGGTAACAGTATCTAGTTCACAGCTTTAAATACTTTCTATATGTTGATATACTTTTTATATCTTGCTTTCTCTCTTGAACTCCAAATGTACATCCAACCACTAACTCAACATCATCTCAATTAATGGCAATTTTAGTTTATCAGGTTAAAAATGTTGGTGCCATCCTTGACTCATCTCTCTCTCTTACATTTGACAGCAAATCCTATAGATTCTACCTTCAAAATACTTCCAGAAACTGGTACCTTACTGCTTTCATCACCACTATACTGGTCCAATGCATTATAACTTCTTAAGTGGACTACTCTAGACTTTTCACTTGAGCAGTAGAGGGATCCAAAGCTCTAGTGCAGTTAGAATTAGACTACTACTCTATTCTCCACAGAGTGGCCACAATGAAATTATTCAAGACTCTGTCAAATCATGTCACTCTTTTACATAGAGCCTTCCAATATCCTACTATTTCATGCAGAAGAATAGCTAAAGTTCTTAGCACAATTTAAAAGGCACTACCTAATCAGAGGACTCACACCAACTCTAACCTCATGCTCTTCCACTCACTCTTTTTCTCACCCTGACCCTCCCTAACTGAACTTCTTTGCTATTTCTTAAACATACCAGGCTCTTGCCTCAGAGCCTTTGAACACATTCTCCTCTTTTCCCAGATATCTTTATGGCTTATTCCCTCAATTCTTTCAGGTCTCTGCTCAAATGTTACTATCATTGCCATACATAATTAAAGCTTTCCTTGATTGAGAAACATAGAATAGTAATCCCTCCTTTTTTAAAAAAAAAAACATTATCCTTTCCTTTTATCCTACTTTAATTTTCTCAAAATCATTTATTACCATATGGCATAGTATATAAAGAAATTTCTATTTGTTTATTACCTTGCCTCTATAAGAAAGAGATTTGCTTGTATTGTTCACTGCCGCATCCTTAGCACCTTGAACAGTAACTAAGTATATGGTAGACGTTTTAGGAATAAATGCATGAATGAATAATAGAATGAATGCAATTCAATTTCCAAAATCTTTAATTAGGAAATGTGCCATGTTAAGAGAAGGAGGGATTGAAGCATTCCCCCCCCCCACTTTTTCTTTTTTTCTGACCTGGATCATGGCAGAGGTGATGTGGTTTTATACTCAGGAGCAGCAACAGCATTCAGAGTCTTTGATCTTTTGTATCAGTGTCCTTGTGATAGAGGATTCTAGAGAGTGAGAGTTGTTAATCACAATTTAGTTTAGAGCCTGCTAATCTACAATTTTGCATTCACATAATTTCCTCTATTAAACCCCTTCTGCCTGAACTAACTAGAATGAATTCTGTTGTCTATTTGTAGGTGAAGTTTGAGTGTTACAGTAACTGCTTCATGAAGTGGTTACAGGTAATCAATGTTTAAAGAAATGCAAATCTTTAGTTGGCTCTGTGGCCAGGGTCCAGTTATCAGTAGAAAATCAGATATGTTCCTATGTCAGCCAGTGGTATAACAGTTATTTAAATTACCTCTTGTGTTGATCCTAGAATGAAGTCCTACTGAAGACAAGCTATCCAGATTGAATGACTGGACAGTCTGTTAATACTGGTTCAAACATAAAAGTACTGTGTGGGTGGAATGGCTAATTTTAACTATGCTGTAGAGCTTTGAATGTCTCAAAATATCATTAGAGAACCAAGGAATTCCTATGATTGATCTAAGATAATATCTTCTCTCTTATATCAGCAGAGTTGAGGTAATAAAAAAGTCAAAAGTCTTCTGATTTCCCAGTGTTTTATAAATGAGCCAAAGATGGCCTCTGTATATTAGCTGTACGTTGTTTATTTGTTTATAGCAGACTGACTCCTATTAGCTCAAAAGGCAATCAGCACTAATATAAAATTTTTAGATATCCATTTGTTTTAATCATAGCCCAAATAAGCATATTTTAAGCTACTGAGAGCCTCCCTGCTTTCCACACGCACGAAACTACACCCACATCGGCTAACCATAGATAAGATCCGTCAGTATAAAAGATGCCAAGCTACTGTGGCCTTTCAAAACTCTCTGACCCAGACTCCGTGTTGGGCTGTTGAATGACATTACCTAAACACACAAGCCCCCCCATCTGATCTCTCTCTCCCCTTGGAGTTCTCTTACTCTCCTATTGCTTTTATTTTTATTTTTTAAAAATTTTTACTGGAACATAGTTGTTTATAATGTTGTGTTAGTTTCAGGTATACAGCAAAGTGAATCAGTTATACATATACATATATCCACTCTTTTTTTAGATTCTTTTCCCATATAGGGTATTCTTGAACAACAAAAAAGTTATTCTATCCCAAATGCCAATAGGACATATGTTGAGAAACACTGCCATAGAGCTATAGGCTCTATAAGCATGTGGTCTGCAATTTAAGTATCATTGGTGATAGTTTTATCAAATGTTTTGCCATAGCATGAGTCACCAGTGTTCCAGTCTGCAGTATCCTCACAACTGTTGCCTGACTGCCAATGCCTTCCATTACTGGTTTTATTTCAGTAGCACCTCACATTTAGGTACAAATTATGTGTTAGGATATCAGTCCAGCTGCTGCATTAGTAATCCCAAAATGATGATGGTTTAGATTAGACAAATTTATTTATAATGTCCAAGCTGGTAGTTCTGCTTGAAGACATCAAGGGCCTCCACTTCTATCTTGTAACTCTATTTTTTTTTATTGGAGTATAGCTGGTTTACACTGCTGTGTCAGTTTCTGCTGTACAGCAAAGTGAATTAGTCAGAGCACGGAGCACTGAGTTCCCTGTACTGTACAGTAGGTTCTCATTAGTTATCTATTTTATACATAGTATCCGTAGTGTATGTGTATGTCAATCTCTATCTCCCAGTTCATCCCACTGCCCCCCTTTCCCCCTTGGTATCCATACATTTGTTCTCTACCTCTGTGTCTCAATTTCTGCTTTGCAAATAAGATCATACATATCATTTTTCTAGATTCCACATATATGCGTTAATATACGATATTTGTTTTTCTCTTTCTGACTTAACTCTGTATAACAGTCTCTAGGTCCATTCACGTCTCTGCAAATGACACAATTTCATTCCTTTTTATGGCTGAGTAATATTCCATTGTATATATGTACCACATCTTCTTTATCTATTCCTCTGTTGATGGACATTTAGGTTGCTTCCATGTCCTGGCTATTGTAAATAGTGCTGCAGTGAACACTGCGATGAATGTATCTTTTTTTTTTCTTTTTAAACACCTTTATTGGAGTATAATTGCTTTACAATGTTGTGTTAGTTTCTGCTGTATAACAAAGTAAATCAGCTATATGCATACATATATCTTCATATCACCTCCCTCTTGCATCTCCCTCCCACCTTCCCTATCCCACCCCTCTAGGCAGTCGCAAAGCACTGAGCTGCCTCCCTGTACTATGCAGCTGCTTCCCACTAGCTATCTATTTTACATTTGGTAGTATATATATGTCAATGCTACTCTCTCACTTTGTCCCAACTTACCCTTCCCCCTCTACATGTCCTCAAGTCCATTCTCTAAGTCTGCATCTTTATTCCTGTCCTGCCCCTAGGTTCGTCAGAACCATTTTTTTTTTTTTAGAGAATGGAGAAGGGACTTGAGGACATGGGTTGGGAGGGAAAAGCTGGGGCGAAGTGAGAGTAGCATCGGCATATATACAATATCAAATGTAAAATAGTTAGCTTGTGGGAAGCAGCAGCGAAGCACAGGGAGATCAGCTCGGTGTTTTGCGATGACCTAGAGGAGTGGGATAGGGAGGGTGGGAGGGAGGCTTAAGAGGGAGGGGATATGGGGACAAAGGTATGCATATGGCTGACTCACTTTGATGTACAACAGAAAACTAACACAGTATTGTGAAGCAATTATACTCTAATAAAGATCTATTTTTAAAAAATATGTCTACTTCCATTCTTTGCCTCAAGGCCTATAAATGGAGTCAGGTTGCAAAATTCCCCTGGGAGCCAATTAAAAAGTAAACCAGGAAAAATAAGGTTTTCACATCAAAATAATTGCAATATTGTGTTAACGTGTAAAAGAAAAATCTGAGGAATGGACTCTCAGATTCTAGACAAGGATGGCAAAGATATCATTTTAAGATAGGCTTGACATTGTTAATATGGGTTTATATGACTAGAGATTTTTAAACTATTTCTTGATTTAGAGTTCCAGTCTGAGCACCTGGGAGTGCTTTTAAATGGTTTCTCAGTGAGTTGATTAAAACCTGGATTCAATATTGGTCTATCATTAATGAATTTGGGATGTCAGAATTTCCTTAGTATAATGTAGGAAAAAAATCCAAAGTCTTAGGGAAATAAGACTGCTGAAATGGATTATTTTTTTTATAGGCAACTGGCTCAATCACCCCTTAATTCTGTCTTCACCACAGAATTGAGAATTATGTCAGTGTAGAAAAGTACATTAGCCAAAGACCTGTAGTGTCTGTTCTCTGTAGGCCATGTATGAAAATGGGAAATGGTGACACTGAAACAGACTCTCTGATATCAGTGGGGTTATGAAATCCCTGGGTGACAGAGGCAAAGAAGCAGCACCTAATGAAAAGGGATAAGATTGTAATAGTTATTCTGTTAGGCAGCAGAGCCAAGGTAATTGACAGCAGAGCCAAGGTGGTAATAAAAGTGCTTTGATCTGAAGTTATCTTTGGTGGTAACTAATTGTACATGGCATTTCTAGAACTGAAACAGAGTAGTCCATTCATTCCCCACTTGATCTGCTTTACCAGAGGGGAGCAAAATTTATCTATGTTAGGAAGGTCAAAGTGGAAAGCTTTGCAACTGGAGAGATTGTCAGAAATACAGGTCTATGGTGGTGTATGAACAGAGAAGAATTTCTCTGGTCAGATGGGCAGGGACATAGAGAGAAGGTTATAAGTTTGGTGACAAGGCGCTATGGGGAGGAGATATGTGAATGGATCTATTGAAATGGGACCAGAATGGAAGATTATTTGTTTTCCATATAAATTATCATTAATGGCCCCCTCTTCTAAGCACTGTCATTCAGGTTGACCATATGATCCACACTGTGGTGTCACTGTCTTTCTTCAACCATTCCAGTTCATGCCCACTGGACTCATGAACACAGTGGACATAATATTAGGGACTCAATATTTCCTCCCACTGAAATTTTTATCTGACTACTGAGATTGTGCTGTACTAAGTATAGCATTAAGAGAGAACAGTGGTGAGCCCCTGATATAGCAGTATATTGAAGGGAACCAACCAGCCACCTGGGGGCAGGTGAACCTGTTCATTATATAAAGGGTAGACTTTTTTCATCCTGGAACTGACTCATATTATGCAAATGGCTGGAACTACTAAATAGATCTATTGAAAACTAAAAAGCATTCAATAAATTACTACATGAGAATAATTCATATCATATTACATGCATCTATGCCATTACTTTATTATCAAACCAAGGCCTAAATACAGGTTAAAAGTTGCTTGAAGCACTGGAAATTCTTGCTGAGGACTATCCTTTCATTCTTAACAAAGTTGGTATCTGTAATAGAATAGTGTTGGTTGTGCTACCATAAAACACAACATTGTATCTCAGTGTCTTAAAATAATAAAGGTTTATTTCTTGCCCATGCTACTTGACAGTGGTACGTGGCCAGGTGCTTATCACGGATACTAAGGTAGACAGTCTAACAGTCAACATTTTGAATCTCGCCTGTTGTGTCAGAGGGAAAAAACCACTCTGAAGAGTCTCACTGTAGCCCAGAAGTAATACTTCACTTCTGCTCACTCTTCATTTGCCAGACTAGTTACATAGCCCCAGACAACCATAAACAGTTAGGAAGTGCAATCCTACAATAAACCTGGGGCAAGGAGGACTGGAACAGTGCTGCTGACTACCAAAGTGTCTGTTCAAGAATTCTGTCAAACTTTTCTTAAGGCATTAATACTATTCTGGGAAGGTATATAACAGATAGCTTTCGAATTCTGAAGACTGGCCAATTCATTTCTCTTATATTCTTCTAAGGATTTTATTGGAGCTATGCTGCCTTGCTTGATTTTCCGTATTTTTCCTTTTTCTCCATTTCCCCTTTTCTCCTTTGTCTTGAGTGGGCATTCCAAGAATAACAAATTGTGTGTGAAAACATAGGCTGGCTCAGTATAGGTAAAGGAAATGTTTGTTGGGAAAAGGTCAAGGGCTTAAAGAAGACGATTCTGCAATGTACTCTGTTGGCCTATGAATAGCATTGCCTAAACTCTAATTTGAGTCTAGGTAACTCAAAGTGCTTCAAGAATAATGAATTAGAAGATGTGGAAATAGTGTGACTCTGGAGGAAAATGTGGCCTCCATTATCCACTTAGTGATAGTTCAAACAGAGATGTGGATATTAGACCTTGGCTTTGCAAATTGCATTATGAAATGCTACCTGGGCCACCTCAGTTATTTCAAAGTGCCATGGATCTCTTTGCTTCCATCTGACATCCAGATGGACAGGAAGGGCTGTGCAGATAGGGTGGTAAATGAGGATTATTTTATAGTCTGTTTCTTGTGGAAGTGAAGAAGGGGACAGACACCTAAGGATACAATCCTGCCATAGATGCCAGAATATCTAGATACACTGAAGCAAGATAGATTGATCACATTTTACATAAACATAAATTCACTAATATTAAGGTTCCAATTAATATTATTGTTTAAAAAGACTTCAACTTAACATTATATTTAATTGATGACTTAACTGGTGTTTGTTACATGCATAGCACAATGCAATGGTCAAACACATTTTAGCTTCAGGTGGAAGTTCTCCATGAACTTCATCAACTCTAAGAACTACAGAGAAGTGCCACAAAAGTGATCACCATGTTGGAGAATTGCATTTACTGAATAAATTTAACAAAGATAAAGACCAGATACATGCTTTCACTACTAAGAAAAGAACAATGGGAATTAAAAGAGGAATGCAAAGCTATACACGGGGCAGATTTGAAGTGAACATGATTTTCCAAAAGATCTTAAAAGCAATGAATTCTACATGGTTAAAATGGGTTATTTCCCCCTGAATGAGTACACTGAATGGATCATGAATCCCCAGACCCTGTCGTGACTCAATCACATACTTTTTGACTTACATAGTATTCTCATCTGATGAACTCAGAGCACATCTATTTTATTGATGTGTGTTCACAATATTCACAAGAATCACAAAGGGGGAGAGCCAACCATGGAAAGATCCAAAAGAAGAACATTCTAGAGAGGGCAGACAGCAGAAACAAGAAGAACTACAATCCTGCAGCCTGTGGAACAAAAACCACATTCACAGAAAGATAAACAAGATGAAAAGACAGAGGGCTATGTACCAAATGAAGGAAGAAGATAAAACCCCAGAAAAACAACTAAATGAAGTGAAGAGAAGTGATCTTCCAGAGAAAGAATTCAGAATAATGATAGTGAGGATGATCCAGGACCTCGGAAAAAGAATGGAGGCAAAGATCGAGAAGATGCAAGAAATGTTCAACAAAGACCTAGAAGAAATAAAGAACAAACAGAGATGAACAATACAATAACTGAAATGAAAACTACACTAGAAGGAATCGATAGCAGAATAACTGAGGCAGAAGACCGGACAAGTGACCTGGAAGACAGAATGGTGGAATTCACTGCTGCAGAACAGAATCAAGAAAAAAGAATGAAAAGAAATGAAGACAACCTAAGAGACCTCTGGGACAACATTAAATGCAAAAACATTTGCCTTATAGGGGTCCCAGAAGGAGAAGAGAGAGAGAAAGTACCCGAGAAAATATTTGAAGAGATTATAGTTGAAAACTTCCCTAACATGGGAAAGGAAATAGCCACCCAAGTCCAGGAAGCACAGAGAGTCCCAGGCAGCATAAACCCAAGGAGAAACATGCTGAGACACATAGTAATCAAATCGGCAAAAATTAAAGACAAAGAAAAATTATTGAAAGCAGCAGGGGAAAAACGACAAATAACATACAAGGGAACTCCCATAAGGTTAACAGCTGATCTCAGCAGAAACTCTACAAGCCAGAAGGGAGTGGCATGATATACTTAAAGTGATGAAAGGGAAGAACGTACAATCAAGATTACTCTACACGGCAAGGATCTCATTCGGATTCGATGGAGAAATCAAAAGCTTTACAGACAAGCAAAAGCTAAGAGAATTCAGCACCACCCAAACAGCTCTACAACAAATGCTAAAGGAACTTCTCTAAGTGGGAAACACAAGAGAAGAAAAGGATCTACAAAAACAAACCCGAAACAATTAAGAAAATGGTCATAGGAACATACATATCAATAATTACCTTTAAACGTGAATGGATTAAATGCTCCAACCAAAAGAAACAGGTTCGCTGAATGGATACAAAAACAAGACCCATCTACATGCTGTCTAGAAGAGACCCACTTCAGACCTAGGGACACATACAGACTGAAAGTGATGGGATGGACAAAGATATTCCATGCAAATGGAAATCAAAAGAAAGCTGGAGTAGCAATACTCATATCAGATAAAATAGACTTTAAAATAAAGAATGTTAAAAGAGACAAGGAAGAACGCTACATAATGATCAAGGAATCAATCCAAGAAGAAGACATAACAATTATAAATACATATGCACCCAGCATAGGAGCACCTCAATACATAAGGCACCTGCTAACAGCTATAAAAGAGGAAATCGACAGTAACACAATAATAGTGGGGGACTTTAACACCTCACTTAAACCAATGGACAGATCGTCCAAAATGAAAATAAATAAGGAAAGAGAAGCTTTAAATGACACAATAGACCAGATAGATTTAATTGATATTTATAGGACATTCCATCCAAAAACAGCAGATTGCACTTTCTTCTCAAGTGCGCACAGAACATTCTCCAGGATAGATCACATCTTGGGTCACATATCAAGCCTCAGTAAATTTAAGAAAACTGA